>NC_079214.1:62851153-62901153 GCF_029633865.1 Lampris incognitus
CCATACCATTATCCCTCCTCCACCAAACTTGACAGTTGGCACAATGCAGTCAGGCAGATAGCGTTCTCCTGGCATCCGCCAAACCCAGACTTGTCCATCAGAGTGCCAGACAGAGAAGCGTGATTCGTCACTCCAGAGAACACGTTTCCGCTGCTCCAGAGTCCAGTGGCAGCGTGCTTTACACCACTCCGTCCAACGCTTGGCATTGTGCTTGATGATGTAAGGCTTGCATGCAGCTGCTCGGCCATGGAAACCCATTCCATGAAGCTCCTGGCGCACAGGTTTTGTGCTGTTAATGCCAGAGGAAGTTCGGAACTGTGCAGTTATTGAGTCAACAGAGTGTTGGTGACTTTTACGCACTGTGCGCTAAATGCTTCCACTTTTCAACAATACCACTTACCGTGGACCATCTGGCAGGGAAGAAATTTCACGAACTAACTTATTGCAAAAGCGGCATCCTATGACAATACCACGCTTGAATACACAGAGCTCTTCAGAACGACCCACTCTTTAACAAATGTTTGTAAATGCAGACTGCATGGCTAGCCGCTTGATTTTATACACCTGTGGCGATGGGTCTGAATGAAACACCTGAATTCAATGATTAAGAGGCGTGTCCCAATACTTTTGTGCATATAGTGTATGTTGTAAGTATTTCTGGAAATCATTTAATGTAGGAAGAAATCCCAGCATCCATGAAATATATGTATAATTCTATTGTGACTGGAACGGTTTTTTCTCTCTCGGCTAAACAGTAACTGTTTTGCCACTATAACGATCTTGACTTCATTATCCGCCCACTTTCTCACCTGGTTCTTCCTGTTCTCTCTCTCTCTCTCTCTCTCTCTCTCTCTCTCTCTCTCTCTCTCTCTCTCTCTCTCTCTCTCTCTCTCTCTCTCTCATTCTGTTTAATAATGCTTTATTGGCATGACTGCAAAATTTGAAATAAATGGAAAAAGGAATAGGTAGAACTGGTAGAAATATAGAATATTTGAACAGTAATTGGCAGCACTTGGAACAGTAATTGACAGTAATTGGAACAGTAATTGACAGTGTTTTGGTCACTCACTGACCCTTAGACTATGGCATTATTGTGCCACAAGGTGCGCCCTTTGGCCCTCTCCTAAAATAAGTGGCCATTGTTTTTTCTCATCCAGGAGTAGAAAATTTGGAATCTGGTTTTCAAATTTCTCCTGGTATTTTTCTCCTATGTTCTGGAATTTCTCACAATTTAGGAGGAATTGCATCTCTGTCTTGAACTCGCCTGCTGCACAGTGACCACATATTCTTTGCTCTTTTGGTAGCCATGATGTTTTGTGTCTGCCCTTTTCAATGGCTAGACTGTAGTCACTGATACGCTCTCTATCGCTCCCTCTCTCTCTGTCTCTCTCAATCCTCCTCTCTTTGCACTGACAATCGTGCACAAACATACTGTATGTGGCTAGAAAATGACCTAATCTGATAGAATAAAGCAAACAGAGTATTTACGACGTAAATGAATGTAAGAGGAGGTTGGGGAGACTCCACGTTTGATAGCAGTGTATCCACACACTGCTTGGTAGTGTGAAATCATTATGGAGTCCACTGCAGTGAATGTGGGCAAAACAGCAGCTGACTTGGCATTATAACTACAGTATGTGGTCTTCACTACCTGTCCACTTTCTCACCTGGTTCTCTCTCGCTTTCTGTGCCAACTCCATCCTGCTCTCTCTCCTTCTTTCCCTCTCTATCCTCCTCGCCCCCTCTTTGTTCTGTCAGCCAAAAGGCAAACATAACAACCAGAGTATGTATAATTTAATAATACATAGGAAGATGGGGGAGAATTTATAAAATTATTCTAATTGAATATTGGCTTGCTGTGGGTGATGCAGTCAGGTAACATCCTTTTGACCTTACTCTCTCACCCGAACCTGCCTGATTTGCTGAGAAAAAAATCTTATATCCATCTATGAAAAAAACAAGACGTTTTTGTTTAGGGTTGCAACATTTGATTTGTGAAAAACCGGAACAAATTTTTTTTTTGGTGGTGGTGTGATGGGGATTAAACCATATCTGCAAATATACTATGTTAACTATTGCCTCTCTTACCTATATTTGTCCTGATTCAGTTGCACTTACTCTAGACTCCTTTGCTGCTGTCCCCTTCTACATTGAATACAGTTTTTTTACTTTAACATGTAAACATATACTCCCTTTATCCCAGGAAAATAACGACAGGTGGCAACCCTGGCCATATATGAGGGATTACATCAAGGATCGGCTCTGAGCCCTTTCTTGTTTGCAATGGTGATGGACAGGTTGACGGACAAGATCAGGCAGGAGTCTCCGTGGACGATGATGTTCGCGGATGACATTGTGATCTGTAGCGAAAGTAGGGTGCAGGTTGAGGAAAGGTGGAGAAGTGGAGGTATGCACTGGAGAGAAGAGGAGTGAAAGTCAGTAGGAGCAAGATGGAATACATATGCATGAATGAGAGGGAGGGCAGGGGAATGGTGAGGATGCAAGGAGTAGAGGTGATGAAGGTGTATGAGTTTAAATACTTGCAGTCAACTGTCCAAAGTAATGGGGAGTGCAGAAGAGAGGTGAAGAAGAGAGTGCAGGCAGGGTGGAGTGGGTGGAGAAGAGTGTCAGGAGTGATTCGTGACAGAAGGGTATCAGCAAGAGTTAAAGGGAAGGTTTACAAGATGGTTGTGAGACCAGCTATGTTGTATGGTTTGGAGACAGTGGCACTGATGAAAAGACAGGAGGAGGAGCTGGAGGTGGCAGAGTTGAAGATGCTAAGATTTCCATTGGGAGTGATGAAGAAGGACAGGATTAGGAACAAGTATATTAGAGGGACAGCTCAGGTTGGATGGTTTGGAGACAAAGCAAGAGAGGCAAGATTGAGATGGTTTGGACATGTGTGGAGGAGACATGCTGGGAGGTTTATGGGTGTGGAGGATATGCAGGTGGCTGGCATGACAGAGGAAGATGCAGAGGACAGGAAGAGATGGAAACAGACAATCCGCTGCGGTGACCCCTAACGGCAGCAGCCGAAAGTTGTAGTATTAGTGTTGCAAAATATTACAATTTTATGATGTCCTAAATGCCATGTGCTGCTATTGTCTTAGTTAAATGTGGAGTTATGGCTACTATTAAGCAAACATTTCAACCCCATCACATTTTTTATTACAACAGGGTTGAATCGTTGTGACAGGGTTGAGTGTTTGACACTTATTAGTAGATGACTCAATTATAGACTTGGATATGAACTGTCTGAAATCATTCTTAATGCTATTTTATGCTCAACATTTTCAGGTATCACAATGGCAAAAACAGCAGCAGAGAGGCAAAGAGAGTACAGGGCAAGAAGGAATGCAGACCCAGAGAGAAGGGAAAAATATCTCAGGAGTGAGCGCGAGAGGTGGAGAAGGGACACTGAGGCAGGGAATAAGAAAAACATCAGGGTTCCACAAAGTCCTGATAATCAATATGCAGAGCAACCCGGATTTCAAGGTCAGGGAACCATGTTGTTAGGGGTGGATTTAGATCAGATGCAGTTGGGAAGCATTGCGACAGGCATGGGCACAAGTCCATGAACACTGGGATGGCATCCAGCGATTTACCTGTACCCCCGTAGTGGTGGTGTCAGGAAGGGCACCCGATGTAAAATTTTGCCAAATCAGTATGCGGATTGACAAGATCACACCGGATTGGTCAAGGCTATCAGTCAAGGCCCGGGTTAACAACGGCCGCCACTGGTGCTGTGCCCTCACAGGTACTGATGGAAACTGTAAAATTCGCTGTGGCAACCCATTAGAAACAGGGAATAAGCCAGAAGAAGAAGAAGAAGAAGAAGAAGAAGAAGAAGAAGAAGAAGTTGTTGTTGTTGTTGGGAAGTATAAAAAGCTATTTTATTCGTGTGTGTGAGTGTGTGTGTGAGCATGTGAGTGAGTGAGAAACTGAGCCAATTTTTTCCTTTTTAGCACTGAGCTGGGAAAAAAGAGGCATCAAGAAAGGGACTTAGAATTTGTTTGAGGCCAGCCATGGTAAGGGAGCACCAGACGGTGCTGGAGCAGCCTTGAGGACTGCTGACATGCTAATAAGCCATGGCTGGGATATCCAAGATGCACATGAGCTCTTCAAAGCCCTTTTGGAGACCAACACTTCGATAAAGTTGTTCTTTGTTGGTGGTGAAACAGTTAAGCAGGCATTTGAGAGGATGCCATCAAACTGTCCAGCAGTCCCAGCATCCATGAGAATCCATCACGTAGTAACTCTTGCTCCAGGAGAGATAATATCTCGTGAGGTCAGGTGTAAGTGCTCGACTCAGAAGCACTTACACTGAGTGTTCGAACGCTCGGCATTTCAGCTTTGTCAAGAATGCGCCAGCTGCTGTGTCACAGAAGCAGTCACAAATCCACTGGGAAGGGCCAGAGGTGCTAGGGCAGTGGTGTGTGCTCACATATGATAAAGATTTGTATCCAGGAATATTCCTTGCCATGGATGAAACCCACATTCCAAGTTAAATGCATGCCCTGTGTCAGACCAAACAGGTTCTTTTGACCATTCATGAGGATGCGCCATGTACTATCTATTTGATGATGTGCTTCAGCTCATCCTCCCCCATCACATTCTATGATATGATGACAAAATGTTCAGTGTGGGAAGATGGCGGCGTGAATTCACGTTTGCGGCGGCCTCACCCAGTACCGTCAATGCAGTGGCTTTGTCCACATCTGCGTCTAAATGTTTGTCTTCGTTTGTTGGCTGGGAGAGCTGGCGCTGGATCGGCTGGGAGAGCTTGGTCTGCTGTGCTGTGGGCCCAGGGACCACGGCCTTGCCCGGAGCTGCACCCGAGGAGGTAACACTGAGGGTGGTCTGACAGGAAGCGGAAGCGGGTCAGGCTAAGCTAACTGCTAGCCCATGCCCACGGCCTTGCCCGGAGCTGCACCCGAGGAGGTAACACTGAAGGTGGTCTGACAGGAAGCGGAAGCGGGTCAGGCTAAGCTAACTGCTAGCCCATGCCCACGGCCTTGCCTGGAGCTGCACCCGAGGAGGTAACACTGAGGGTGGTCTGAAAGGAAGCGAAGCGGGTCAGGCTAAGCTAACTGCTAGCCCATGCCCACGGCCTTGCCTGGAGCTGCACCCGAGGAGGTAACACTGAGGGTGGTCTGAAAGGAAGCGAAGCGGGTCAGGCTAAGCTAACTGCTAGCCCATGCCCACGGCCTTGCCTGGAGCTGCACCCGAGGAGGTAACACTGAGGGTGGTCTGAAAGGAAGCGAAGCGGGTCAGGCTAAGCTAACTGCAAGCCCATGCAGACCGGCAGTTCCGATAACACCGAGGGCGGTCTGGCGGCGGCCTCACCTGGCGTTGACTGTGGTGATTTTGATGTCATTGTGTGAACAGCGGAGAGGTGTGTCAAGGGTATCTGGCTGGGAGAGCTGGTGCTGGATCGGCTTGGAGGGCTTGGTCTGCTTCGTCCAGTTGCCACAGGGATCACGGCCCCTGCCTGGACCTGCGCCCAAGGACGAAACACGGAGGGCGTTCTGACAGGACACGTAATCAGGGCAGGCTCGGCCAACTGCTAGCCCATGCGGACCGGCGGTTCTGACAGTCATCCTGGCTGGCGTTTGTTCCCTTGGACAGTGATTTTTATTTCTTTCTTTTTCGGTTTGGATATATGTGTTAGTTTGAATATGTGTGTTCTTGTAATTCTTGGATGTGTTTTTGTCTCTGTATGTTGCACTGCTGTGGGCTGGGGGGAAACGACAAAAAAAGTGTCCCTGATTCCTGATTCCTGGTTGGAGTATTGTTTGCCCGCCCGCCTGGACTTGGTGACACAATCACCAAAACCTGCCTTTTTTAGAGGGCGTTAAGTTGGTTAGATTTTGATACAAACTAAGTATAAAAGGCACAAGTTGGTGAATGTGTGCGTAAAGTGACTGGGGAAATGCGCTAACAAGGTAAAAACAAAGAAGTCCATTTCAAGTCCCGCTCTCTTTAAGGCACAGAAAACACAAGAGCAGATGAGATACAACCCAGCAGCTTGAATGGAAGCAGCAAGGCCGGGAAGCGGTTTATTAAAATAAATGAAGTGTGTTTAATGTAGAAACGGATAATTATCTTTCACTCAGACGACTGGGACAATTGAACCTGTTCAGCCTGCTTCGCCGCATGTGCTGTTGGACTGTTCCTGAAGCGCGAAGCTTTGTGCGAGCAGCTATCCTTTTCACAAGTTTAGAGCGATCCCACATGGAAACCACACAGGATAATAAGTCCTGTTGTGGACCATTTGCTTAATGCACTGTGAGTTATACATAAATCACCGTAAGTTTGCCATTTTTCTCTTTTTTTTATTTCAGCAGAATCAATACAACGTGGAGACCCTTTATCATTCTAAGCAAAACTTCATATAAAAGCAATTACCAGTGACTCTCAGATTGCATGAAAAGAGCTTCAGTAGCCCTCTAGTAAGCCCCCCCCCTCTACATTCCTGCAACGTTTTATTGAAGACATAGATCAGTGCTTCTCAACCCAGTCCTCAAGGACCCCCTATCCTGCATATTTTCTTTGCAACCCTGAATAGGTACCTGTTTGTAGTTATTCAACCGATCAGCAATGAATTTTGTCAGACGTTGCACACCTTGCATAATTAAGTGCTGCGAGATGATTGGTCGAGTAAGTACAAGCAGGGCTACCTATGCAGGGTTACAATGAAAATCCGCAGGATAGGGGGTCCTTGAGGACTGGGTTGAGAAACACTGACATAGATGGTACGTGCTTTTCCTAAAACTAGCGTAGGGAAGTTTTTCAAGATTATTAGTTAAAAAGCCATCCATTCTAGTCTTATTTGGGCATGGTGGTGCAGTGGTTAGCGCGGTCACCTTACAGCAAGAAGGTCCTGGGTTCGAGCCCCGGAGTAGTCCAGCTTTGCATGTTCTCCCCATGTCTGCGTGAGTTTCCTCCGGGTGCTCCGGTTTCCTCCCACAGTCCAAAGACATGCAGGTCAGGTGAATCGGCCAGACTAAATTGTCCCTAGGTGTGAATGTGTGTGTGTATCGGTCCTGTGATGGCCTGGCGGCCTGTCCAGGATGTCTCCCCGCCTGCCGCCCAATGACTGCTGGGATAGGCTCCAGCATCCCCGCGACCCTGAGAGCAGGATAAGCGTTTTGGATGATGGATGGATGAATGGAATTCATAATTTGACAATCAACATCTAACAAAATGTTTCTGAGGAAACAAACACTTCAGACCTGCCTATTCAGTTTGAGTCGGGATATGAAAGGGTTAGATGAAAGAAGCCCCTTTGTCTCCCTATCAGAATTTTGCTGCCTCTGCAGTTGCTGGAAAGAAAATGTTATGCTTTCAGCTCTGTGATCGATGGCCCAGCCAGTCATAACAAGCTATAAATGCGGAGCATGCCCAAGGCATTTGAAAATGACAAGAGAATTTACATACAGTATAATAATGGACTGAAAATCTATTTTTAAGAAGTAACGTGAGCCTTATTTGCATTAAAACGTGTCATTTAAATGTTTGTTTCTCAATTTCTTCGATGACCCAAAGGAGTTGAATCAAGTGCAACTGGACTTGGTTTATATCCGTGAAGACGTTTTGCCTCTCATCCAAGAGGCTTCCTCAGTTCGTGCCTTTCTGACTAGACCAAGCTAGTCTGACCCGGAGACATGGGGGCAACCACAGGAACTGTCGCGTCCCGGCCGCGGCAGTTCCTGTGGTTGCCCCCCCGAATTCGCTACATTGGTGTCAGAAGTGGGATGGTGACACTGTAAGGCCATCGGAAGCGTAGGCGCCCAGAGGCGTGAAGGAGCTGATATGCTTAAGCGCGGGGGCGCGCTTGCCGAAGGAGGGGGGGGGTAGTGTAACGTGCATGGATAAGTAGACACGTTGGCCCTTGGCTAACGGGTCGGACCCTTTAGTCGACTGGTTAACGTTGTCGCTTGCGGAGTGGGAGATACGGGTTCGCGTCTTGGCTGTGGCGGTTCCCGGACTGCCCCCCGAATTTGCGACAGTATCTTCTGAGCGTGGGAGTTTGGTGGGCAGAAAAGCTGGCTGTGAACCAGCTTATCCGGGAACACACATGCGCAACACTGCCATCTAGCGAGCTCGTTACTATAAGTTGGCACTTGTCTGTCTTGCTCTGCCATACGTTTCAGTACTTGTCAATATGAGCGACAATTCGTATATTATAGAATCGTTACGTTCTGTCCCGTTTTCTCGGAGGACTTTGGGAGAGAAAATGATTATTACTGCAGGAGGGCGTCCAACTCCCGAGCTTGGCATCGCAAAATCAACGAAGAATTTCGTCCGTTACCACATATGACAAACATACATGGCTAGCTGGCTGCCCAAAGGTTAGCAAACTATTCTGTTGGCCATGTCTCCTTTATTCTACAGAATGCACAGTCTGGACCACGGCAGGTTATGGCGATTTAAACAATCTCCACACAGCAATGACAAAACATGAGCGTGCACCTGCACACATACATTGTGGGGTGGGGGTGGGGACGAGGTAGCACTGCCAGCTTCAAAGGTCACCGCTCGCCACTGGGTCCAGCTATAATTTTACAGAGGTCCGAGAATCGACAAAAGATGACTTACCAACCAAAATCCTACAAGAAACAGCTCAAACATGGCAAAGTCTGGGTTAGCTCACAGCGCCAATGCTAGCCAGGGAAAGGACCAAGCTAACCTCGATGCACTGTCCAATGCCTCACCGGCAGTGGACATTGCTAAAATCTATGCACTACTTCAAGAAATGTCTGAGAAACAAGAGGAAAAACTCAATGTCATTCAGTGAGCAACTGTAGCTTTTGAGACCAAATTAGCCGAAATCGCGGCCTGCATCGATAATGTGGAGTCTTTAATGGATTTACTGGAAGATGCCAACAAAGCTATGGAAACGGACCCCCTCAGCCACCAAGAGTGAAGTTGAACAACTCCGCCAGAAAATCGACGACCTAAAGAGGAGCAGGTGCAGCAATTTACAGTTTGTCGGGTCGCCTGAGGGACGTGAGGGTCGGGACACACTCGCTTTTTTACGTGAAACCATCCCCACAGCTCCCGCGTCTCGACTATCCCAATGGAATCCCAATGGAATTTCATTAGGGGTCATTTTACACCATGATAGTTAATGTGGTCATTCTGCTAATGTGGTCAATATTGGCGAGCCCATGGTGGAGCTGTACAGTACATCCTGCTACACGAGCACTAAGATTCATGTCAGTTGAGCATGCAGTAACAGAAATCCATCCATCCACCCATTATCCAAACCGCTTATCCTGCTCTCAGGTTCGCGGGGACGCTGGAGTCATTGGGCGGCAGGTGGGGAGACACCCTGGGCAGGCCGCCAGGCCATCACAGGGCAGAAATACGGGTCCTACATATGAATATCAATTATAACTCTTGTGTTTGGCGAACTGACACATGTAAAGGAGTATTAGGCCCACAAATGTACTATAAATAGACTCGATTGGGATAAACAAGATGGCCATCATCAACTAATGATCTTGACAACATGTATAGTGAAGCAGAGCAGCAGGATCTCTGATTCAATTATCTAAATATTTGAAATTGCAATTAATTAACAATTCCATTCTCAATGTGAGAACTCTTACAATGTAACTGCTACTGGCCATCGCATACAAAATAGCGATCTGTTTAGAGAGGAGGGATTTAGCGCTCATTTTGAGTGATTTTCTTTTTTCCCTTACGGTTTGACATGTAATTCCTTTCTTTTTTCTACATTCCTACATTCCTGAAGTACAGTATTGCATTATACAGAGTTAATATTTGTATATGGTGATATAAGTACAGTCAACGTGAAGATATCCTCGTCGCAAATTCTGTTCCAAAGAAGCTCTGCAGCTCAAAGGGAGGCCTATCTAACTGTAGGTGGTTTTTACAGTTAATTCATACCCTGCTTCTTGAAGCCACGCACTTCTTGTCGGTCGTGATAAACCAAGGCGACAAAACCTTTTGAATAAACAACTTCCAGCTGAGGTGAAAACCGACAACTGGCACAATTTCTCCTCAAGAGCTCCTTTATTGCTTCATTGTCGCTTATCTCCGGGTAGCAGCAGAGAGGATTTATGGGGCTCCCTGGTCGAGACAAATCACCACATCCGCGTTTTGCCCGACCGACAATGGGCCCTCACTTCCCCAGCTGGCTCTCTTCCCACCTGCACGCCCTGGAATATTGATGAACACATTCAGACGGCTCCTCGAAAGTCCAGTTTTACCTTCAGAGGCTGCCGTTTCTGCAAATCTTTCAATTAGCCTCCGTAACGACACGAAATGCACAATGGCTGTTCATGAGGGCTGTCACTAAAACAAGTCAGGGGACTAGTTTAACACTGACACTGTCAAATCAACAGTCCCAGTTCAGAATCCTGCTCAAATACGGTATAAACATTATATACATGTATTTGTATAAGCTTTTTTTTTGAACAAATTTGGGAGGCGAGTAGAAGTAATCTTGACATTTGGACCGGATTGAAACTTGGAACTGCCGAACACTGATCTAAGCTATGGTTTCCCAAAAACCTGAATAAAACGAACCCGGTATTATACGCGTCTCTGAAATGGGCCTGCAACCTTTTTGTCACCTTGCGGTGTAAATCCCCTCTTTTAACGAGTCCAGCCCCATTTAAGGTGTACAGCTGGAGAGTATTTTATAACGACCATGGAACATCACATCTTGTCCCCCACGTGGGGACACACAGCCCTGAATGGTCATTACTTCAGCCTTACAGCGGCTACTGAGCACCGGGAGTCAAGGCAATGGCTGTGGTGTAATGGTCACATTACTTTGGTGCTGCTGCTGCTGAATTAGTTGTGTGCATGTGCGCACACACACACACACACACACACACACACACACACACAAGATGCCTGTTGAAATTGTGAGCACAAACCCAATAGGAGACTTTTGGGTAAACTTTCTGAACATGATCGGAGACAGAGGACGGAAAACTTTCTCCCTTTTCCTCCCCAGTTGTATCCGTCCAATTACCCCACTCTTCCGAGCCGTCCCGGTCGCTGCTCCACCCCCTCTGCCCAACCAGGGAGGGCTGCAGACTACCACGTGCCTCCTCCCATACATGTGGAGTCGCCAGCCGCTTCTTTTCACCTGACAGTGAGGAGTTTCACCAGGGGGACGTAGCACGTGGGAGGATCACGCTATTCCCCCCCAGTCCCCCCCCCAAACAGGAGCCCCGACCGACCAGAGGGCCAATTGTGTCTGTAGGACACCCGACCAAGCCGGAGTCAACACGGGGATTTGAACCGTGACCCCCGTTTTGGTAAGGCAACGGCGTAGACCGCCATGCTACCCGGACGCCCTAGCAACAGGCTTTCTGATGAGACATTTGGAGTACGTCCACCCTGGCAAGGATGAATTCGAAAAAACACATCTTGATCTCTCAATTCGGGCCTTCCGGCCACACAAAGCTGGTGTTCCCGAACATCGAACTAGGAGCTTGTTGAAAACGCCGGCGTCTGTCTGTCACGTGACCTCAGGTCAAACCGCCGGCTCGGGTGTCGTGTGTATGACTTCGATGTTATTCTACTGTTTTGGCGTATTACTGGTATTGACGGAGTGCTTCTCTATGAAAACGGTGTTTTCAAACTTCCCTGGATTAGTGTGGACATAGTCTCAGTGAGACTTTTAATGAGAGACATTTTACTTTCCAGTTGACCCTTTTAATACCTCCCTTGCCCCTGACACACTCACACACGTTCTCTCTCTCTCTCTCTCTTCCTCCCAATCATTAGTTGGGTTTTCAGGATGGTAGCCGAGCGTGGAGCCTCAGCTGAGGACAGTGGAGGAACGCAGCAGCACCAGCAGCCATGGAGGCGGAGAGCACCACGGACCCGGCCTTTGTGGACGTAGACCAGGGCCTGACGCTGGCCTGCATCGCCTTCCTCTGCCTGCTGCTGATGGCCATGATCATCCGCTGTGCCAAGGTCATCATGGACCCCTACAGCGCCATCCCCACGTCCACCTGGGAGGAGCAGCACCTGGACGACTGACATGCATGTGCGGGGGGCCTTCCCTTCAGGGTGGACTGAGGACAGTATGCACACACATGCGCATCTTCACCCGTACATCCGTCCATCACACAAGCCGCGGCAAGCAATCCTCTTCCCTTATGTGCACGCTCATATAAACATGCATGGATTTACAGTCGTGCTTTACAGTCACGGATTACACGCTCCCGTATCACGCGAAGCACACGAGGCGCCATACCAACATTCAGTTTGAGGGACTAAACGAATTGACTGCAACTCCTCCGGCGTGGATCGCTGACGATATGAAGCAAGGAGCGGTTCTCATCCGGTCTTACCTATCAAGCCTTTCAGAGAACGATGCTATGACTGCTGACAAAGCACACAAACCTAGGTGTCGTTTACCACCTAGACGTTTGCAGTAGCCTTGGGTTCACCTTGCATTCCTAATGGACACACACACATACAAACACACTGATAGTCCACAATCAATTAGACCCAAACGTGACTGCAAAACTCCACTGGAGACCGCACTTTCCCTTTACGCCCCTGAGGATGGAGGAAGTAAAACTGATGGTGATGATGATGATGATGATGATGATAAGGACCCAACAGACTGTCGCGCATAGCATAGACGGTGATTTAAAGAGGAAATTCTGGGGATTGCACATAAGAGATTAAAATGTGGGGCAAAGGTCACATGTATAACATAGCAGGACGCAGGATGACGAGGTGTTGTGGAGAAATGTCCGTCTTAACTTTCTGCAAAACTGCCTGGAGAAATTTCCATAACTGTGTGCGCGACTATGACCTTAATCCGTGGCGCACCCCCAATAATTCATGACATCGACGTGCATGACGGGAGGCCTTCGTCGGCTGATTTCCTACTGTGCGACGGAGGCGAGTTTTGTACATTTTATTAAAAACACCGACTTTCATAGGGGACACCGGCGGCTCGCATTTGCTCGCAATGTCACCCGGCGACCGAGCGTTCAGACACTATCTAACCGTTATCTGTCACGTCTGAATATGTGCTAATGCTAAAAGCTCGCCAGAGCAGAGAGAACACGCTCACTGGTCCCTAACCTGCAAAACAGCCATCTCGTCTCGTCCAATAAATCATGTCTCGCGGCAATGTGAACTATTTCCCCGGGCGTCTTTGCTTCCGTTCGACAAATCCCACTTGTTTGCCTCTGCTGCTATCTCATCCATTAGTTTACAAGACGCTGATATGTCCTTGTTAATTCAGTAGGTCTCTGGCTCGTGTCTCTGCATAGTGAGTGTTTATCGTTTGTGAGATGACTTGTCGGTTTGCATGTTATGAAGTGCCTAAGCTTAAACCAGACGAATCGTAAAGCCATTTAGCACAACTGCTGAATCCCATTTCAGCCGCCGGGTCCCTTTAGCCACCCCGGAAGACGATAAGAGACGTGGAGGGGAGCGCTGCACAGACGTCCGTCCGCAGGGTTGAAAAGCTGCGTGCTAACTCCTTTTTCATGTGAGCTCAGATAATCAAGAGGCGTGTTGACCGGTGAGTGTGCCAGGGGCGATCTACGGACCAGCTTGACGGAAAAATGAACAGCACGTGATGAATGAACGTTTCTTTTTCATAAGGAAATTGCAGTACTTAATGTCAACAATAAAGATTATTATGAATTGCTGGACACACTGTATGCTGAACGTGTATGCCTGTTGTTCTAACTGGATTTTTTTCCCGATTGTTTTTCATAATTTATTTATTTATTTATTTGGTAACACTTTATTTTAGGGGGGGTCATCAATTTCCCAGTAATTTCCGAGTGATAAGGCGGTAATTAGCACGTGATTTCTTAGAAATAAGGTTGAAATTAGCTTGTAATAAGGGGGTAGTTTTTACAGGTAATTTTACAGTTAACCTAACCCTAACCCTAAACCTAACTCCAACCCAAATTACAAGGTAATTTCAACCTTATTTCTAAGAAATTACGTGATAATTACACCTTATTACTGGGTAATTCCCGACCCCCTAAAGTAAAGTGCAACCAATTAGTTAATTTAAAACAATTAATTTTACACAATAATATTTTCAGGATTAGAACAGCTAAAAGAAACAAATAGGATGAGATTGGAAAACCTTGTTTCAGACCTCTCTTGAGGTCAAACCTTGGAGAAGTACCATTTCTGAGTTTAACAGAACGATTAAGAGTGACTATATAATGTTTTGGGCACGGTGGCGTTGTGGTTAGCATGGTCACCTCACAGCAAGAAGGTCCTGGGTTCGAGCCCCGGGGTAGTCCAACCTTGGGGGTCGTCCCGGGTCGTCCTCTGTGTGGAGTTTGCATGTTCTCCCCGTGTCTGTGTGGGTTTCCTCCGGGGGCTCCGGTTTCCTCCCACAGTCCAAAGACATGTAGGTGAGGTAAACTGGCTGTACTAAATTGTCCCTAGGTGTGAGTGAGTATGTGTGTGTGTGGGCCCTGTGATGGTCTGGCGGCCTGCCCAGGGTGTCTCCCCGCCTGCCGCCAAATGACTGCTGGGATAGGCTCCAGCATCCCCGTGACCCTGAGAGCAGGATAAGCGGTTTGGATAATGGATGGATGGATGTTTTTCATAAATAGAATGGTCATCTCATCTCCAATTAAATTTGAATAGCTAATTAGGTCTCATGAAAAGCCTACATTAGGTTTTCCACTGGGTCAAACTCCATATGTACCAGCCAAAGGCTGCTACATCGGCTTCAACACAACGCTTACACTATTGTACTTGGAGTCAAGGGCGTATCCGACCACATTTAACAGTGTTGTGAAGGTCAGGTTCAAGGAACACATTATTATTATGGTAATTGGGCTGACTCTACACCGCGAGAATACAAAACAGTGATTCAATTTGTCTGGCTCGTTATGTGGGATGTTAAACATGTTCTGCAAAAGAATTCTGAATTCTTTTTTTCCCCCTTTCTTTCTTTCCTTTTCCCTCGCCTTTTCTCACTCCTAATCATGTTTTCTCCACTGGGAGGCTTATATCTTGGCCTCAGCCCCGGTTCTGTAAAAAGTATGCAAAATGTCTTTGTGAGCTTGCTTATGGGTGCACATGGGAAGCATTTACAGCGTTCAGGGATCGGCTGTGTGTGTGTGTGTGTGCGCATGCACGCACACACACACACAAGGCTCTTATTGCCATTTCCGTTACTGGCAGCTTGCTGTACGAATTAATATTTCACACTTTCTCCCCATCTGTCCTTCCCCTATCTGTCTACAGTTACACGTTAACGTAAGGCCAAACGATTGTGCTTTCAGCTGTTTTCACAACACTCCCACATAAGCGCAACACACTCCTGCACACTGGCCCGCTGGGATGCTGTACACTTGTAAGACAAACTTCTCCGGTGATGTGACGACCAAAACAAAATGATGCAGGAGCTTTACGGTCTTATCGCTGCAACATCCATCACATCTCTTCATCTCAGCTGGGAAATTGAGGTGGAAATAGTGTATGTGTGTGTGTGTGTGTGTGTGTGGGGGGTGATATGGTTGGAGGTCTTGCTGACAAGTGAGCCGGAGCAAAAGGTAAGGGTTAGAAGCCATAAACAGAGAGAGATGAGAGAGTAAACCCGGAGTAGACCAGCTGCACATCATCGCATCACTTTTTTAAAAAAGGCACCAGGTAGTTTTTGCTTTAACATCATTAAATTTGTGTTGCTCTCGTAGTAATGGCTGTGGGAGAATGACACAATCACAGCTGAGATCAGTACACCAGAAGCCTGGTTTACATGGCTTTGGCACGCAATACTGTAAAAGTGTAGCAATTTTACTTTACCTAATCGGTGAACATACTTCCTCTTCCCTCTCTCTTCTTCCCCGACAGTCTTTTGAACTACACAAGGCCCCGATCACACCGGCATGTTTGACAGCGATAGTTCGTATCAAAATCAATTCCTTTTAATAGAAATGTTACGAGCTGGGGATTCTTGGAAGTGAAGAGTTTATATATATATATACAGTGCATCCGGAAAGTATTCACACCCCTTCACTTTCGCCACATTTTGTTATGTTACAGCCTTATTCCAAAATGGATTAAATTCCTTTTTTTCTCATCAATCTACATACAATACCCCATAATGACCAAGTGAAAAAGGTTTTGTAGAAATTTTTGCAAATTTATTGAAAATAAAAAACTGAAATATTGCATGTACATAAGTATTCACACCCTTTGCTATCACACTCAAAATTGAGCTCAGGTTCATCCTGTTTCCACTGATCATCCTTGAGATGTTTCTACATCTTGATTGGAGTCCACCTCTAGTAAATTCAATTGATTGGACAGGATTTGGAAAGGCACACACCTGTCTACATAAGGTCCCACTGTTGACAGTGCATGTCAGAGCAGAAACCAAGCCATGAAGTCAAAGGAATTGTCTGTGGACCTCCGAGACAGGATTGTATCGAGGCACAGATCTGGGGACGGGTACAAAAAAATTTCTACAGCTTTGAAGGTCCTGAAGAGCACAGTGGTCTCCATCATTCATAAATGGGAGAAGTTTGGATCCACCAGGACTCTTCCTAGAGCTGGCCGCCCAGCCAAACTGAGCAATCGGGGTAGAAGGGCCTTGGTCAGGGAGGTGACCAAGAACCCGATGGTCACTCTGACAGAGCTCCAGCATTCCTCTGTGGAGATGGGAGAACCTTCCAGAAGGACAACCATCTCTGCAGCACTCCACCAATCAGGCCTTTATGGTAGAGTGGCCAGACAGAAGCGTCTGCTCAGTAAAAGGCATATGACAGCCCGCTTGGAGTTTGCCAGAAAGCACCTAAAGGACTCTCAGACCATAAGAAACAAGATTCTCTGGTCTGGTGATCGTGTCGCCCGCACCGCAGGAGGCATCGCTAACTGCTAGACTAAAGGGTCAGACCCGCGAGCCAGCGGCCAGCGTGTCTACTTATCCATGTACGTTACAATATGATTACTTTGTTGGTGGACATGTCCAAGACTGCTTTTACCATCCGTTATCGAAGGAAAACAAGTTTTGCTTCATCAAATCAAAGGTAAGCCCTCGTAGTTTAATTGTTTGTACGGTTGAATTGTTTGTATTCAACAAAAGTTGAATTGTTTGTACGGTTATGAGATCGAGGCTGGAGTCAAATTATGACCTCAAACATCATGACACAAGAAAGTCGATGGAATCGTCGTCAAATTTGAGGAAGGCTAAGCATTAACAACCCAAACTCCGCATCTATGGCACGAGGTATGTGGAGTTGGGTTTTGGCAGTTGGCAGTTCAGCTGGGACTTTGTGATAGTGAAGGTGTCCATTCCCCTCCTGGGCGAGGATTTCCTGTGTGCTTATGGACTGTTGGTGGATGTTAAAAACCGCTGCTTGATTGACGCCGTCTCCTTCTGCTCCTACCCATGTATGCTGGGGGAGGCGGGTCCCATCAGCCTGTCCAATGTGCTCGCCACCAGGGATAGAGTTTCAGCGTCTGCTCGCTGAGTTTCCGGACCTCACAATGCCCATCTTCTCGTCAGCAGTCACCAAGCAAGGAATGGTACACTACATCACCACCACTGGCCCCCCAGTCTACGCCTGCGCACGGTGCCTCGACCCAGCCAAGCTCGCCATTGCCAGGGAGGAGTTTGCCAACATGGAGCACCTTGGCATTGTGCGCCGTTCCAAGAGCCCGTGGGCATCCCCCTGCATATGGTCATGAAGGCTAATGGCGGCTGGCTCCAATGTGGTGATTACCACCGCCTCAACAACACCACAATGCCAGCCCGCTACCCCATCCCTCACTTCCAGGACTGCTCCATCCTCTTGACAGGGCGGTCATCTTCTCCAAGGTGGACCTTGTGCACAGATACCACCAGGTGCCAGTCCACCCACAGGATGCGCCGAAGACGGCAGTAATCACGCCGTTCGGCCTGTTCAAGTTCCTGAGGATGTTGTTTGGGTTCAAGGGGGCTGCGCAGACCTTTCAACGGCTCATGGTCTCTGTGCTGCGGGATATGCCGTTCCTGTTTGTTTACCTGGATGACATTCTCGTGGCCAGTACGCCTGTGGTGGAGCACCTGGTTGACCTCCGGCGGCTGCTCAAGTGGCTAAGCCAGCATGGACTCATCGTCAACCTGGCAAAGTGCCAGTTAGGCCTGCCAGTTGACACCGGGCTGCAGTTGAAGGATGTTATGCTGAATGACACCGGGGCCATGCTTCTGTGACATCTTCACGGGTCAGCTCCAGCCCATGGTGCCCACTGGGTGGAGGCAGTTTTGGACACCATCCATGGCCTTTCACACTCAGGCGTGAAGGCGTCAATGAAGTTGGTGGGGGCCAAGTTCATGTGGCACAGCCTCAGCAAGGACATCAAGGACTGGGGAGGCACCTGCGTGGCATGTCAGCGCTCCAAGGTTCACCGTCACAACAAGGCCCCTCTGGCTCCGTTCCTGGTGCCCGTGAGGCATTTTGACCATGTCAATGTGGACCTATTGGGACCCCTTCCCTCCTTCTGTGGTTTTACCTACCCCCTAACCATGGTGGACAGGACCACCAGGTGGCCGGAGGCTATTCCGCTGTCATCCACCACATCTGCTGAGGTGGCCCAAGGGTTCATCAGGTACTGGGTGGCCCAGTTTGGCACCCCATCTGACCTCACTTCTGACCGGAGCCTGCAGTTCACGTTTGAGCTCTGGACTGCAGTCGCTGAAGGCCTGGGGGTGAAGCTCCAACGTACCACGGCGTACAACCCGCAGAGCAACGTGAGCGGGTTCATCGTGCTATGAAGGCCACTCTTCGGGCCAGCCTCACAGACAGCAGCTGGGTCTACCGGCTCCCGTGGGTCATGCTTGGCCTGCGGTCCGCCCCTAAGGAAGACCTCCAGTCCTCGTCGGCCGAGCTGGTTTACAGCCAGCCACTGCGGGTCCCAGGAGAATTTCTCCCAGACGGCGCAGCACCCTGGTCTGCTGACTGCCAATGGGCTGTGTTCTGGGATGGCACAGGCATTTTCACTCCTGTCCCAACTTCGCAGCACGGCCTCCCTCAGTCTTACATCCCTAAAGACCTGCAGTCGGCCAGGTAAGTCTTGATCCAGCACAACGCCCACTGTACCCCCCTGCAGCCCCCCCAATGACAGCCCCTTCTGTGTCCTGGCGGCGGGGGCTAAGTCCTTTGAGGTGGACGTGGGCAGTAAGCCAGAACAGGTTTTGGTGCACCACCTCAAGTCGGCTTACCTGGACTTGAACAGGCTGGTTTAACTGGCCCAGCCCCCTCGACATGGATGCCCCCCTGCCCCTACACCCTTCAAGAGGAGCAGTTTTGGCTGCATTATTCGTCCCCCACCACATTGATTTTTTTCTTTTTGTCATGGTGAATTCTGGGGAGGGGTTGTAGTGACCTACTTTAGGCAGGTTAGACATTCACCATGTTGACCCGAGACTGTCCCTTTAAGACGGTGGGTTCAGGGGCTAGAAGAAGAGGGTTTGTGGGTAGACGCCGGGTTGAGGTGTTTGGTGATTGTGAACTGTGCACTTCAAGTTTGGTGGAGGAAATAAACGACCCCACGGCTGTGTGGTCAAAAGGAGAAGTGCTCTCGTCTCCTTTCCGTCATCCTCCACGACGTCATGGTCGTCGACTAATTGAGTAGATAATATGAAGAACTGCAGTTAATCACAAATCATTCTAAAACCAATCAAAATGAATCCTTCAGAAATATGAGACCGTCAGAGTCATGTTCAGACAGCATGAACATTTGAGGTTTTATTAAGAGAAACGTGTTATTGCTGAAGTCTGTTCCTTTACAGAGTCAACGCATCTCGCGGTCAGGCCGGTCAGCGGGTTCTCGAGGAGTGGTTCTCTTCCACCGCAGGGGCCCTGCAACTAATCAAGTCAAGAGGGCTGCAAACGCTCCATTTCTGCTTTCATTCATTTTATATGCAGCAGCCTGTCATTTTCTTGGCAACCTTGACATTTTACTTAGCCAACCTGGTAGAATTGTTTGTTTGGATTTTAAATTGTACCCTAAAGGTGACGTAAAAAAATTCTGCATTCATAGTCCACGTCTCCTGGGGAAAACATCATACTGTCCCAGGGTGGCTGGACACATGCTGGAAAAAGGGACACACATGTACAGACACATTTCTGTTAACATATACATACATATATATATATATATATACACACACACACACACACACATATATATATATGTATTGAATGGACTGCATTTTATAGAGCACTTTCATAGGTGCATGAGCCACTCAAGGTGCTTTTACAATTAATTAATGCCTCACATTCACCCACCCACCTACACCCACACACACACACACACACACACACAGACCGGTGGTGGTATCAACCATGCACGGTAACAACCTGCTCGTCTGCAGCAGGTAGGGGTTAAAGTGTCTTGCTCGAGGACGCCACGACATTTTTGCCGAGAGGAGCCAAGGATCGAACCAGTAACCTCCAGTTACCAGACCACCTGACTGCAGGTATCCCCACCCTTATAAACAATACAGTGGTATAATGACCCGAAACCATTAGGGGGTGTAAGAAATATCGATACACTTGAGTATCGCCATATTATCCTCTGTGATACTGTATCGATTCTCAAAACCACCATATCGAGTTTTAATGTTTACATGTAAAGGTTTGTGACAAACATTTTGTGTTGTGTGTAACCCCACAACTGCTAGATAACAGTGTTGTAATCTGTCTTCAGCCATTTGACTCTTCCACGCCAACCCAACAATGTAAACTGAGACCGGAAGTACCATAAGCACAAAGAACACAGGCCTATGAAATCACAATATGTCGCCTTTCTTACAGTATCGCAATATATCGCGAGATTTTGGATCGTAACCCCGTATCGTGATACGTATCGTATCGCCAGATTCTTGCCAACACACAGCCCAAGAAACCAACAATCGGTTTCATATGCAAATAAGTGTGACCATTAACTAGAGTTTCGATGGCCATGTGTACTACCACAGAGGATTTGGGAATGTTTGCGTCACAGCATTGTGAGACGGTGACAGATGTACTCTGCTCAGTAATCGACAGGGTTGCCTCTGACAGTGCTTGCTGGTGTTATATTAACAGGGAATCGATGGTTAGTAATTAACTGTGATTTTTAGGCTGTGCCTGCCTCAGCAGTTCTGCCCCCAAAGCAAAGTGAAAGAGCAGATTTCCCACTTCTGCCGCCACAACCCACACAGGACATGATGGAGCAGGACTGTGCCAGAAAGCTGCACATGTAGGCCCAATGGTAACCACATTACCCCTGTATCAGTCTCTTCTCTACCAGCTGTCCTCTCTCTCTCTCTCTCTCTCTCTCTCTCTCTCTCTCTCTCTCTGTCTCTCTCTCTCTCTCTCTCTCTCTCTCTCTCTCTCTCTCTCTCTCTCTCTCTCTCTCTCTCTCTCGCTCTCTCTCTCAATTCAGTTCAATGGGCTTTATTGGCGTGTAAGTTTGAAAAAAAAAACAATGTTGCCAAAGCATCTTCACAAATATTAGAGAAACTATTTGCTAAACAATTGGATCTTTTCATTGATAAATATGAACTGCTCGGTGAGCACCAGATGGGTTTAGGGGAAGCTGAACGACTACATACGCAGTAATTGAGATGGTAGAAGAAACAACAAAGGCAACTGAAAATTATGAGTGTTCAGTTGGTATTTATATTGATTTACAGAAGGCGTTCGATACCATCGATCAAAGCATATTATTGAGAAAACTGGAGAAGTATGGATTAAGAGGTGTAGCTTATTCTTGGCTGAAGAGTTACTTAGAAAATAGACAGCAATGTGTACAAATCAATAACACCGTTTCACAATTTAGGAAGGTCACCTGTGGTGTACCACAGGGATCCGTGATTGGTCCGAAACTTTTTTTGCTTTATATTAATGATATTTTCAATGTTACTGATTTGTTGAAATTTATTGTTTTTGCAGATGATATAAACATGTACTGCTCTGGTAATAATTTACAGGAACTATTGTCTTCCACTGAAAGAGAGTTGAAAACCCTCAAAACCTGGTTTGATGTCAATAGATTGTCGCTCAATATTAAAAAAACAAAATTCATGGTTTTCGGGAATCGAAAAGAAATTGACAAGGATATTAAATTAAAAATATGTGATGCTGAAATTGAAAGAGTTGACCGGGATAAAATTCTTAGGAGTGGTTATTGACCATAAATGAACATGGAAACAGCATGTCCAATATGTAAAAGAAAAGATTTCTAAGTCAATAGCAATTCTGTATAAATCAACAAACATATTAAATTACAAGGCTTTACATATTATTTACTGCTCACTCATACTTCCTTATATATCATACTGTGTTGAAGTCTGGGGATCAACGTATAAAACAACTGTTAATGCAATAGTTCTCTTACAAAAACGAGCCATAAGACTTATTAATAAGGTTGACTATTATGAACATACTGACCCACTGTTTATGAAATCCCATGTTAAGAAATTTAATGATCTGGTATATAAAACAATGCAAATAATGTATAGAGCTAAATCAAATCTACTCCCAGTCACCATACAAAGGTTTTTCTCATCTCAAGACAAAGTAGGATTTCAGAGATGTCTGCAAATTTACGGTACCAAAGGCTAAAAAGGAGATTAAAAGGAGACATTTATCTGTTTTAGGTGTTTCATATGGAACGGTGCTAATATTAATTTAAGGAGGTGTAGCACATTTCAGATTTTCAAAAGGACGGTTTGTAAAGCAATTTTCGAGGGCTATAAGTGGCCATGATTTTGTAAAGGTTTTTTGTGTTCTTTTTATGATTTTGTTTAATTATTTTTTTCTACAGACTCTGTAACTTCATTTGGCGTTGTAAAAACTGTTGATGGGTAGCTTAATTTGTCCTAAAGGACAAGCTTAAATACAAGCATTATGCTTCTGCCTGTGCCTTTTCAGTCACTGTTTTGAGTACATTGTTTGTATTGTAAACATTTGTTAATTGTGGGTGACTGAATAAAATTTAAACTAAACATCTAAGCGCAACTTGTCCAAATATTTGTATTCTCTATCTGTCAGTCTGTCTGTCTGTCTCACTCTGTCTGTCAGTCTCTCACACTGTCCGTCTGTCTGTCTCTCTCTTTCTCAGAAGGAAAAATTCTTCTCTCCCCGGTGGGGCTGCAGGATTGGCAGCAAGGCCTGGCTCAAAGGCTTTTTTAAAAACACATATTTCATCAACTCACGGTTGCTGCAAATGTTCCCGCTGTCAGCGTAGTTCAGCCAGTGCGCTGCAGCCCGAGTCCTGGGGTTTGGGCCGGAAAAGAACTGAATAAACAGGGCTTTAGTCACTTCCACGACTCAGGGAAACGTTTCTTGTGTTTCTTGAGTTCTTGTGTCAGAATCTGTAGTAAAAGCAGAATGTAGGGGAGACCGGGGCATCTTGTCACGCTCTTTTACATATCCTGGGGTCAACACATCATATTGTTAAAAACTGCACACCAAATGAAAGAACAAAGTCTCAGGCATATATTTTGTATTCACTTCATTTTCATATCTCATTTCAATACAGAGTTATAGGCATTTAAATAGTGGGTGTGCACATGTGACACGTTGCTCCATCAAGGGGTAAGTTGTCACACCAGATTTTGCAACAAATCAAGCAAGAACCGATTCATTTGTTCGATTATGTTTTTTACTTGAAATTCAAAATTGAATTCAGCTAATGGAAAAAAAGACTGATAAATCATCGAACTTGAATCACATGGCCGTTAAATCAGTTCCAACTACAACAACTGGAAAATCATTTCAAACAAACTCTCATGTCATAAAACATGTCAAGCATTCGAACAAATCTCAGACCAGGTCTCGAACCTCACTAGTCAGACTCATCATCAGAACCGCAGTTCTGGCACACATAAACTGCCTTGCCAGGGGTGCAGTCTCCATGAGCCCACTGTTTGCATTTCCTGCACTGGACCCAAGTCTCTCTTGGATGGCTGTTCGCCAATGGCTCCACACAAACAAGGCACAGGCACTCATCTTCATCTGATGAAGAGACATCTGGAGTCTTTCTTTTCATACCTGCCTTCTCTTTCTTTGGTGTTTCAGATGTGGTCCCCCCACCCCCCCCCATTTCTTTTGGAATATATTCTTTTTACCTTGTGCTCGCCTTCCAGCCCCAAGTGCCTCCTTCACTGGTGTGTCAGTGAGAATAGCAGTTTTTTATGAGGTTTTTTGTTGGTTGGCGAGCTAGTTTTCTTGGGCCAGCTTTTGGGTATGGCCAAATGTCCTCTGGAGTTGATTGGTGGGTGGAGCTGGCATTACTAGGCAAGGGTGAGGTGGTGCTAATGGGCAGGGCTGGGGTTAGTGTTGGGGTCTGGAAGTGCTGGGTCCTGAGACATAGGATGGGTGCAAATTCTCTCTCCAAGAACACATCCCTGTTGTACGGTTGAATCCCTGTCACCCGAAAGCCGACCTGAATATTCAGTGGGGTTGCAGCCAGAGGATATGCAACTGCCACAGTCCCAGGGGTTCATAGATTGTGATTGTTTTCCTTCTTTAAAAACACATTCAACAAAAATCCAAAATTCCATGACAACAGTTGACAAGCAGGCTCTATGCGTCTATGTACACTGGCAACTTGTCTCAGTGATTTTGATTACCCCAAAATTACTGAGACAAGTTACTCCAAACTGCCATGTTTGCTAACGTGTGCTATCTTAAAGTTAGCTTAAAGCAGGACATTTGCAGAAGCATAAACAAGACACTTTATTCTCTCCTCTACCAAGTACAAATGTATAATTGTGAGGATTTTTAACTAGAAGAAGGTTATTACAAAAAGTGTCAAGGTCGATTTTTTTTTTTACTTTAGAAAGCGAAAAATTGTATATCAGCGCTCACCTCAGCTAACAGTGTGCTTTGCTTTTCCCAGACAGGATGTGACGTCAGACCAAATAGCTGCACAAAACTAGTATTCGACTTTTATGTAGCGTCCTCTGATGGTGAAAATGTTAACGATGTGACAACTTACCCCATGTGACAAGAAGTCCCGGTGCCCAACATGAACGATCAAATCCGACAGAGAGACCTGACATGAGAAGGCTAATCTTAAAGTTGGACTGAAATTGAGAGACTAATAGTTTCTGACATCACTTATTACTTCGTCTTTCCACAGAAATAAAAGCAGAAGTGTAACCGGTTATTTTCTTGCCCGGTGCGGGATTCGAACCGAGGTGTACTGCACCACAAGGCGACATCATTAACCGCTCGGCTAAAGGGTCAGACTCGCTAGCTAGGGGCTAACGTGTCTTATTACCAGTTTACAGAAGTATAAAAGGTACAAATCCGTTTTTCCAAGAGCCCCCTCGGTTCAGCTTCTCTCAGCGATCTTTTTTCCCCCGACACCAATGACGTCATCAGACAGCCTCATTTACATACAGATCAAATCGCCAAAATAGGAAACCCTGCCTACTACCCTCAGCCCCAACGCTTGCTTACTTGTACTTGCCACTCAGAGAAATAAAAATGTTGCTGAATGTTTTGTTATACTGTGCTCAATACTTTTAGACAAAAATAAATAAATAATCACGTCTGATTATAGCTTTTAGTCCACCTTCAACACCAGGTGGCTGCAGTTTTGGGATAAAATAGAAGCGATCTTTTTAAAAAAAAGTCGACGAAACACAGTTGTGAATGTTATTGTAAACTACTAATAAGACACGTTAGCCCCTATCTAACGGGCCTGACCCCTTAGCCGAGCGGTTAGTGACGTCACCTTGTGGCGCAGTACACTCCGGATCGAATCCCGCACCGGGCAAGAAAATAACCGGTTACATTATGTTTCCATTGAGTGATGTCATGTGATTAAAGCTGGGTTTTCTCCTCTCGCGATAGTCTCCAAGACCCTGTACGTGATTTTGATCGCATGCGCCCCAATAGCCGTGGTAGTCAAGCCAAGTCCATTTTATTTGTACAGCTCAATATCACAAATCCCAAATTTGCCTCAGTGGGCGTTACAGCAACACAACATCCTGTCCTCAAGGCAAAGACAGCATGTGACGCACACAGGCATTTATGGGAGGTCATTGCCCACAGTGATTTTACAGAGGTCCCGTGGATCCAATACTTCAGAACGACCCGCTTCACATTTGATGAGTTCTGCAGCATTAGGACCCTTGCGGTGCCTGCATGTCATGCCGAGGGAGCCGGTCCCTACTGGGGAAGCTCAAAGTCATGCTCTTTAAAAACTGGCTACCTTGACTCAGATGGGAAAAATGTGTCTCCGTTTCAAGTTTGTGAAATATTGCTTCGTCAAATTTTCTGAAAAACCATCTCATGCGAGCATATAAACTTTTTTTTTGTGCGATATTTGAATTTATTTTTTGCGAAATTCACGTTTCCATCCATCCATCCATTAACCAAACCGCTTATCCTGCTCTCAGGGTCGTGGGATGCTGGAGCCTATCCCAGCAGTCACTGGGCAGCAGGCGGGGAGACACCCTGGACAGGCCGCCAGGCCATCACAAGGCCGAAACACAGACCCTGGACAGGCCGCCAGCCCATCACAAGGCCGAAACACACGCCCTGGACAGGCCGCCAGGCCATCACAAGGCCGAAACACACACCCTGGACAGGCCGCCAGGCCATCACAAGGCCGAAACACACACCCTGGACAGGCCGCCGGGCCATCACAAGGCCGAAACACACGCCCTGGACAGGCCGCCAGGCCATCACAAGGCCGAAACACACACCCTGGACAGGCCGCCAGGCCATCACAAGGCCGAAACACACACCCTGGACAGGCCGCCAGGCCATCACAAGGCCGAAACACACGCCCTGGACAGGCCGCCAGGCCATCACAAGGCCGAAACACACGCCCTGGACAGGCCGCCAGGCCATCACAAGGCCGAAACACACACCCTGGACAGGCCGCCGGGCCATCACAAGGCCGAAACACACGCCCTGGACAGGCCGCCAGGCCATCACAAGGCCGAAACACACGCCCTGGACAGGCCGCCAGGCCATCACAAGGCCGAAACACAAACACACACACGCCTAGGGACAATTTAGTACGGCCGATTCACCTGACCCACATCCTCACATGTCTTTGGACCGTGGGAGGAAACCGGAGCACCTGGAGGAAACCCACAAAGACACGGGGAGAACATGCAAACTCCACACAGAGGACGACCCCCAAGGTTGGACTACCACAGGGCTGGAACCCAGGACCTTCTTGCTGTGAGGCGACCGCACTAACCACTACGCCACCGTGCCGCCCGTTGTGACCTAAAAAAATGAGTAATGGAAACACATGATGTGTTTCCATTACTCATTTTTGAGGTCAGTTTCAAATTGTGCATTAAGCAGGTTTATGGAAACCTGCCTGCTGATGCTGCCAAAATCTCTTCTCTCTGCCCTATTCAACCTTTAAAACCAGCTGGAGGCCAGCTTCACAGTCTGATATCCACCTGGCTCATCAATAACTAACACACACACACACACACACACACACACACACACACACACACACACACACACATACAGTGTGTGTTTCAGCTTCGGCGTACATACCTAAGCTAGCATTGGAATAAACATATTATAGGGACTGACAAGGCTGAATTAGTACCCCCCCAGAAGCCCCTGGGCACCAAAGCCCCGCCTCCCACACACACACACACACACACACACAACACCCCACCCAACGGAGCCATTAAACCCCACCTTCATTATTTATGAGCTTCCGTGTATCATTAGATCATTTCATATCCGACATAGAATCCAGGGTCAGAAATCCAATAACAGGCTGTTTTTGTTGTTTTGATTTTGTTCTTAAGCTAAAAACAGATCATGAGAAGGGGCCAATGAAGAGTGGGCTACAGATATGGCTCAGCTGGCTAGTTGTGAGAGGGTCTCATGCTCTCTTTTGGACAAGACGGACCAATTTGAGCTTACCTAGGGCCCATTTGTGGCTTGGTCAACAAGGACCTAGAGGTGGAATTGTGTATTGAAGGCTGTATATGGTACTGTTACGGAATTTTGAGGGGTAATTTTATTGGGTCTTTTTTTATTATTTGCATTTATTTTATTATTATTTCTTTCTCTTTCCTGTCTTTCTCTTTGAAAAACGTTAATAAAATTGTTCATTGCAAAAAAAAAAGATCATGAGAAAATGGGATGTTGGTTTTAATGTAACCGGTTATTTTCTCGCCCGGTGCGGGATTCGATACCGGGTGTACTGCACCACAAGGCGACATCATTAACCGCTCGGCTAAAGGGTCAGACCCGTTAACTAGGGGCTAACGTGTCTTATTAGTAGTTTACATTAAGGTATCCCTGTACAGTTCAATAGCATAATTAGTTCTTACCTTTAGAAATTATTATTTTACCTTTTCTTTGCAAACTCTGCGTTCAAGTCCTCAGAATCCAGCTGCGCATTGCTGCACCCGACGGTAGGCGCTTCCGGGCTTTCGTCCCTGCTAGCTAGTAGCTATGCTATCGTCACTGCTAGCTAGTAGCTATCGCCCCTCCTAGCTAGTAGCTATCATCCCTGCTAGCTAGTAGCTATGCTATCATCACTGTTAGCTAGTAGCTATCATCCCTGCTAGCTAGCAGCTATCGCCCCTCCTAGCTAGTAGCTATCGTCCCTGCTAGCTAGTAGCTATGCTATCATCACTGCTAGCTAGTAGCTATCGCCCCTCCTAGCTAGTACCTATTGTCCCTGCTAGCTACTAGCTACGCTATCGTCCCTGCTAGCTAGTAGCTATCGTCCCTGCTAGCTAGCAGCTATTGCCCCTCCTAGCTAGTAGCTATCGTCCCTGCTAGCTAGTAGCTACGCTATCGTCACTGCTAGCTAGTAGCTATCGCCCCTCCTAGCTAGTAGCTATCGCCCCTCCTAGCTAGTAGCTATCGTCCCTGCTAGCTAGTAGCTAGCTCGACGTCCTCCGTCAGAAAGCCCCCTTCTTCACTTTGTTTAGCTCTTTTTAAAAAGCCACTTATTAATGGGACCTTTTTATTATTTTTTTTTTTTAATGCGGCCGCTTCTTTCACTCCCTCTTCCTTTTCTTTCTTCTGGCGGCTCCGCTGGCCGCCATTTTCTGCGGCTTGGCATTGTTTCCCCGCCCACCTCCCACTGACACAGCCTAACTGACAGTGGCTCCGGTTTAGCAAATAACTCAACCGGGTTTTAACCTTTAAAAAGAACTGATCTCGGATCTGTACTACTATGTAAACCACCGGCTCTTCTGCCCGCCCAGCCTTGACCGTTAGCCAATCAATAGAGAGCATTGCCGCGCGCTCACCAGTCACCAGCTGCCCAGCCATCACGCCAACAAATCAATCAATCACGTGACTTAAATCTCTTGCAATCAACTCTGACTGGCTATTGGTCAAGACCAAGAGAATGGGTCATATTTCTTTGTATACCCCCCCCCCCATCGCGGAGGGCCCCTTTGCGCCTCAGGGGCCCCTGGCCGTGTGCCCAGATAGATCCGGCGCAGGGGCTGATGATTTTTTTTACTAAATTCAGTCAAGTTTGTATCAATCCGCCATGGCTCCATTTTTAGCTTCAGCACCAGTGCGTCATAAGAAGTATAGCATCATCAGCATCACCGTATCTACTATCACCTAACAGCAGAGAGAGGGGGGGGGACATGGCCGTGGTCCAACCGCTGTCTCTCTCAGAGGGGACGATCTTTGATGTCCTCCGAATCCTCCTGTGCGTATGGCCTCGCTCCCGGCTTCATAGGACTCATATTGTTTGTTCTGCTGAAACACGAGCAATTACATCTGCTTCGGTTTCACCATCAAGGCAGCGTATGTAATGTGCACCCATGCCAAGAACACACACACACACACACAACACACACACACACACACACACACACACACACACCACACATCTGCGATGGTCGCATTCAGCCAGGCTGTTAAATGGGATTTCCCCTGTGATGGTGTGGATGGGCTAATTAAGGGGGTAAACCAATCCAATTATCCACCGACGTGTACCTATAGCCGTGGTCTCCAAGACTGGCTTTCTCTGGCACATACAGGAAACGATGGGGGGCAGGAACGGCGTATGGAGTGGACCCGGGTCCCACCGTTGTAAGTCAGCCGGGCCACGCACCACATGTCATGCCCCGTGTGGTTGGGTGAGATGTCCCAGGCAGGCAACAGTCCAAATCTCTCCGAGAAAATTCAATCGGTCATGTGATTTGATTAACTCCATTTGAATATGCAATCCAATTACTCACCAATCCAATTACTTTCAAGCGAGGCGGCAACGTGTACGAGGCCGCGCTATGTAACATGTTTATGATTGTTTACGGGGGCGGCGTGCCTCAGGAGGAAGAGCGGGTAGTCTAGTAATCGGAAGGTCACTGGTTTGACCCCCGGCTCCTGTGGAGAGCGTGCCAAAGTGTCCTTGAGCAAGACACTGAACCCCTAACTGTTCCTGATAAGCAGGTCGGGGCCTTGCGTGGCAGCCTCCACCATCAGTGTGGGTGGATGTGGGGCGTACACTGCAAAGCGCTACAGAAAGTATATAGAAAAGTCCATTTTTGTCCATTTACCATTTATGGCCTGAACAAAGATAGAAACTTTGGGTTTGTTTGGACGAATTCGTTTTGGTCCTCCGCCAAGAAAAGTAGTCCCCTGCTAATTGACGGTCCATGCTGCGTGGTAGCTAACACAGCTGGTTTAACGCCGTCTTCCCCCCCGTCCTGAGGCGGATGTGGATCTCCTGGCTGTTTAGCCAGGGATTACAACAAGTAATTACCCATGCCGTTCGTTTGTGGCGCTGGTTTCGTCCCTGCTTTGTTCAAGTTCATCCGACTCAAAGGCTAATACTGCGACCGCGTCCGTTGTAATCTCATCCTTTTCACCTACACTCGTCCTGTCCTCCGTTGTAATATGAATAAACACCAAATGCATCAAATTTAACATGCAAATCCATGTTTTGTGCAGCTGGGAGTGTGTACACACACACACACACACACACACACACACACACACACACACACACACACACACACACACACACACACACACACACACACACACTGTATTGAGCTCAAGGCAAGAAAAAGATCGTGAGCCAAATTTAAAAGAAACTCTTCGTTTAATGCTGCCATAAGTGTGCAGTGATGTTTTTTTTTAAAACCTGACTGACAGGCCTTCAGCAGAGGGAGGGAAATGTGGGCAAATTACAGCGAGCGGGATCCGGTCCGAGAGCTAAACACAAGACCAGAAGGATGAGTGGAAGTAGTTTGGCCTCGGCTCCCAACATGCTGGCAGGGAGAGCCGATGGGTTCGGGATTCGACTTTCGAGACATGTGACGAGTAAATCAACAGGGAAAAAGGAGGTTGCAAACACAAAGGAGATTAAAAATGGTTGACGTCCTTATCAGGTCAGGAGTCGAGAGATGCACAACGTCGAGGCACAGGGACATGTCTGTCTCGGGGGACGACGCTTTGACCTGGCAGGGGAACTTTCTGATGGACGAAGGGAACCCAGGACTTCGGTAATGACGCTTTAACAAGGGCACTTTTCTTCTTCAAAGAGTGGAGAATAGTTGCCTTGCGTGTGCACGTATTCACACGCGAGTCAAACGAGGGAGTTCTGGCCGAGCTGCAGTCGTCTTCCTGGTGAATGAAAAAGAGAAACGGGGGGTGGGGGTGGGGGTGGGGGGGTACACAGACCTCTCACTGCTACAAAGCAGGGAGGATGAGTCCCTTGCAGGGTCCAAAGCCCACCCTGTACCCAGCTCCTTCACAATAGCCTGCAGAGGGGAAACAGAAGGACAAAGGGAGTCATGCACAGAGGCGACAAGCTAGCAGCATCATGTCGTCCTCCACCCACCACGTGCTGACCGGCTAACAGTTAGCTTAGCAAAGCGCTATAAACCTTTTGCCCATGTAATCTGACAAACACAGCGGGCAAGACGCCTACCTACCCTGTTTTGTTGTTTTACTCTCTATGCTTGTCAACGCTTTTGTTAGCCATCCGCCTTGTGGCAGGTAGTGGTATTACAGTGTGATGAACAGATCCTCCTGATTTCATCTGGGCAGGATCGGTCACTAAAGATAGTTTTTACTAAACTTGGCACAAAAAGTAAGGAAATGTGTGTTTGGTAGATGATGTCTTTGGTGTAACAAGGCTTCTTGGCAATAAATCTTACATCAGGCAGCTGATGGTCAGCACCTGGGGTAGCAGAAGCTCAAAACAAGAGTCGACAGCAAAATAAGCTGTTTGGCATCGGCCGAGAAGATTCAGCAAATTTTTCATGGACGCAGCCCACATACTCAGCTCCGCTGCTCATCCCACAAATGGGTGTTCCTTACAAACGTGGCGCCATTTAAAAGGGAAGTAAACAGGCTTTCCAACGGTATGAGATTTATTGCCAAGAAGCATTGTTACAACAAAGACATAATCTACCAAACACACATTTCCCTACTTTTTGTGCTAAGTTTATGTCCTCGGATACATCACGTCCAAAGTATGAGGACAAAATACTAAGTGTTACCAAGGGGAAACTGCTGGTTTTCAACTTGATCTCCATATGTTGGTCCTCAGTAATGCTCACTATAGGATGACGCGCTTTGGGTGTCTAGAAAAGCGCTATATAAATGTAATGCTGATGATGATGATGATGATGATGATGATGATGATGATGACGATGACACCATTTCTGCTTAACTTGCTCTGTTTTTCTCGGGAGCCCTTTGACCTACCCACAGCGCTCCCTAGAAAATTAAACAGGGAATATTTTTGCCTCTATAAATTCAAGGTAACACTCGAGAATGACACAACGTCCACCACGATGGGGAAATTTCCATTCTAGGATAAACGAAAACACCAAAAACAAGGTTGGCAGAAGTAAAATGGGGCGTTTTTGTCGAGCCAAACTTGTGTCTTTCTGAGGTCTAAGAAGGGACAAAGACTGGAAAGGGAATGTGGGAATGTTACATATCGCTGGGTTGAACTGTTAACCGTATTGCTTTTAAATTTTCAGGAGGAAGGGAAGATGTGAGAACGGACAGCCTGGTCTAGAGATGAAAAAAGGGCAGCAATCTGTGTGAGAGAGGTGGAGAGAATGAATTATTAATGTTACGCTGCACCGAGACGGTGCCCTCTCCCACAGCCGTGGGCTGTAAGCATGGATACTACAGGAGTATTGACAAGGTGCACCGAGCAGCGTCTCGGCAAAACTCATCAAAAAGGCAGAGCTCAACTCCACTGGGGTTCAATAGACTCTCCTAATGTGTAGTCAATGCTCGCTCAATCTGGCCTGCAGGAATCAAGGGGAAATATGAAAACCCCCCCGGTCCCCCTCCCTATCGATATTCAGTAAAGAGGGGAGCAGGTGAACTGCAGGAGATATCAATCCTACCTGTGATGGTAACTTCATCTTTGTCCTTGACGAAGGTCCTGGTTTCTCCGCCGCCGAGCTCGATGGTCTTAGAGCCCCTCCATGACAGCTCCAGCATGGAACCGAAGCTCTCTGGATCCTACACACAGTAAACAAGACGGGGTCACACATCAAGCAGGCAGACAAACAGACGGCCGGAGACCCAAACCGAAAGTCAGATAGGCTCATACTCACAGGTCCACTGATGGTACCCGAGGCCAGCAGGTCTCCTGGCCTCATGTTGCAGCCGTTGACTGTGTGATGGGCCAACTGCTGCTTCATAGTCCAGTACATGTACTAGAGCGAGAGCGAGAGCGAATCTCAGATTAAATTATTCTCTACATGTGTTGATCTAAGCCAGGAACATACTAGACGACTTAAAACCCGATGAATAACCTCAGTCCATGATGACTGCTTGTCAAGGTGGTGGAGAGTCTGCACCAGTCTGCACAAAACGGGTCAGGTCACCATGTACCGCCGGTATACGTTGCAGTGTGCAGAGCGGGGTTCATTTCGGCAGGGATTTCCCTTTCGTTTTAGTCACAATTTAGTCAGCAGGCTTTACGTGGCCATCAGGGTGCTGTATAAGGTGTTTTCTCCCCACTATCAGCTGCTAAAACTGCCAACTGTAATCAATTGGCAGTTAAACTGGGTTTAATTTGACTCTGATAATGGGCCAGAGGCACGTCGGCGTGATCATCTCTCGCCCGATGACAAGGACGCACTAACACAGCCAGGATTTAGCAGAATGGACTTTAAAAGTCTTCTCACGTGTCCCCATTTTGAATTAAAGCTGCTACGAGGAATTTTTCGCAGATTGTTTATCAGTCTCAATTTGATTTCCACATCAGAGAAGATTAGATATTAGATATTGCGATAGAACGATTTGGATTCTCGTCTAAATCTGAAGAAATTATTTACGGCACTCAGATGGGATGATAATAATAATAATAATGTAGCGAATTCGGGGGGGGAACCACAGGAACTGCCGCGGCCGAGACGCGAACCCGTGTCGCCCGCACCGCAGGGGACATCGCTAACCGCTGGACTGGTTAACGTTGTCGTTTGCGGAGCGGGAGACACGGGTTCGCGTCCCAGCAGTGGTGACGGTCTCCCAGACTGCCCCCCCGAATCCGCTGCGATAACAACCGAGCTGGGATAGAGATACATATCCACATCGCTGCATCTCCTGCAAACAGCTGGTTTCCAGGACACCACATCTGGTATTCCCCTCTTCAAAACGAACGCACGAGATACCGAAGGGTGAACGGACATCTAACGATGAAGTCGACGTTCAGCCAAACAGTACCCCTTTTCGACCACAAGGGGGCGACAAAAAGTCAACAAAAATCCCAAAACTCCTCATTTCTTTTCTTTTTTTGGGGGGGGGGGTTGGGATTTTTATCACTCAAATCAGTTCCAGTTTGGATGCTAAAAGGATTTCAGAGCTACCGTGTTTGTTGTTTTGGGTGCGTTCCCTGAAAACACCTTGCAGATAAAACCGCCGTGGTTGCGTTGCAAGAAAAATTATGCCATAAACGATATCCTGAAAATGAACGAAGGACACGGAGAGACTTGCAAGGTTGAAACGTCGCGATACTTGGGAGGAACACGTGACTTGAGGACTCACAATACCATCGTATCAAGGCTACGAGTCTACATATTAGCACACTGGCCAGGGCCCTCTTACCTTGAAGTTGGATTTGCATATCGTGGCGGCCTCTGCCATCCCCTCCCCTGGAAAGACACAGACCCCCATTAGACAATAAAACGTAAACACGTGGACCCAACACGACAGGATGTTGCTGCATGTATGTGTGTGTGTGCGTATCTATGTACCTTTCAGTGACACAGTCAAGTTAATGTTAAAGGTAAACGGGTCCTCATGGTGCAGGTAGGGCAGGGGCTCGGGGTCCTGGAAACAAATCATGAAGAAGTTCAGGAGAAACAAAAAAGGTTGTGTCTTTAATCTAGAGAGGTCAAAACGCCCCGTTTCACTGCTGGTACAGATTCCTGCAGCGAACCCAGACAGCAAAGAGTCTTGGGGCCCAAATATGGCCCACCTCTGCAGGTGTCTTACGGCCCACATCTGGCCTCGAATGACGGCGCTGACTCAGGGTGAGTGTGGCTGCCTCGACTCCGCCACACTTGGGGCCATACGCGGCCCACATAGCATGTGCTGCAACCCAAGTCAGGCCCGGCTTAGGACATTCGGGCCACGTCTGGGCCGCACAGCAGTTGCCGGTGCCGTAGCTGAGCCGGAAATACCAAAAGAGCCCCAGATTAGACCCAAACGTGCCTGCTATCTGGGAACCTTTGGTACAGGGATGTTTCACCCACATGCCCGGTATATGCTGTTGGCGTTAGGACTCTTTGGAAATCATAACTGCTCCGGTGCACTTCACTCTGACGGAGAAACCGACGTTCTGCTGCCGAGACAGCTGTTCTGCCCGGCCTGCATGGACCTGAATGGACCGGGTGAGCGTTTCTCAGTGGCGGAGATTAGAAAACGAACATCTCTGATCGGCCTTGGAGCTCGTCCTCCGTCCACTGACGCCAATGGACGAGGAAGTAAAGCAGTTTGCTGTGGCGGGACACGGTGATACAGGTATTGGCAAATAATATGTACGTCCCTGAGATATGGCCGCTAGGATTCCAGATTCCTTCTTTCAGCTTTTTCCCTGTTTTTCAGGGGTCGCCACAGCAGATTTTACAGTTTCCATCAGGACCCTGTGAGGACACAGTGCCAATGACCGTTGTTCAATCTGGTATGGTCTTGTCAATCTGCATATTGATTTGGCAAAATTTTATGTCGGATGCCCTCCCACATGCTACGTCCCCCTGGGGAAACTCCTCACTGTCAGGTGAAAAGAAGCGGCTGGCGACTCCACGTGTATGGGAGGAGGCGCGTGGTAGTCTGCAGCCCTCCCTGGATCGGCAGAGGGGGGGTGGAGCAGAGACCGGGACGGCTCGGAAAACAGGGTATTTGGCCAAGTAAGATTCGGGAGAAAAAGTTGTAACCCCCCCACCCCCCCCACCCCCCAAAAAAAAGAATAAAAATGTGACAAAATCAAATTTCGCTTTAAGCCGAGTGCACATCCACTCCTTTGGCACCGGTCAACATAGGAGACGTTTGCGATCAGTGGACAAAAATGTCCATTTTAACGACGGTAACATGAACCGCTGAGCTGTAACGTACCTCTGTGTTGGTCAGCATGTCTCACACATGACGAGTCTTGCTATTAGCACCGGGGGAACGGTCTAGTAGTGTTGTGTAGCCTGACGTGTAGCACAGTGTAGGGGATTAGCATGCTAGCGGTGCCAACCTGGACGGCGTTGGGAACAGCGAAGGGCAGCAGGGCCTCCATGGGAACGACCCAGGGTGAGATGGTGGTCCCGAAGCTTTTCCCCAGGAATGGGCCCAAAGGAACATACTCCCACGCCTGGATGTCCCGTGCTGCACATACACAATGAACACAAGTAGGGAGGGGGGGTGGGGGGGGGGTTAGCTTAAGAGTCACATGAAACTTGCTTTTTCCTTGTGGGTAAGTTGCATAAGGGTACAAAATAACAGGGCCGAGCCAAGCGAAGATAATTTATACATATAAATATTAATTTTCTCGTATGCACCAGCCCGTCTACACGGGGCCCATCTAGTAGCTGGAAAGTGCAAAAGCGTGTTCTGCACACACGCAGAAAAAAGCCCGGGACAAATAGGACGTCTTGGAGATCTGCTGAAGCACATTTTGGCAGTCGATTATCATATTCGAAGAGCGCGTCGGTGAGACTCGTGGCTCGAATATGACCGGCGAGCTTCGTCCGAGGGTTCGACAGAAACAGAAGTTTGAACAGCAAAAAGCTGAAATGCTCGTTTCCACCGTCTTATTCCCGCTCCAGTGTGGGTTGTGCGTTTGTCTGACATGGGATTTCCTAACAACAGTGAGAAACCATCCCTCATTCAGCCGCTGTGCTTTCTCAAGCGGGGCCTCGCAGACAGCATGTGTGCGGCGTTTAGTCTGACAGATTCGCTGACAACCACAACACAACACAACACAACATCTGCACAAGCACACATGATGGGCAAAAATACTGTGGAGGTCCTCCACCCATCCGATATCCGAACCTGCTCTCAGGGTCTGGGATGCTGGAGCCTATCCCAGCAGTCATTGGGCGGCAGGCGAGGAGACACCCCGGACAGGCCGCCGGTCCATCACAGGGCCCACACATGTAGGGACAATTTAGTACGGCCGATTGACCTGACCTACATGTCTCTGGACTGCAGGAGGACCGTCCCGGGGCTCGAACCCAGGACCTCATTGCTGTGAGGCGGCCGTGCCGCCTCCTCCTCCCCGTACTGTAATATGAAATATGATGATGATGCTGAGCTTCCTGGTCCAAACAGCTTCCCTTTCCTTATCTTCTTTCTCATCTTTTGTTCTGCTGGAAGCTGCCAATTAGTTCTTGAGATCTGGCGGGAGACGTACTCGAAACTCCTCACGTTGTCCAACTAAGACGACCAGAAGATCACCGCGGTGGCCGTGCAGCGGAAAACCACCTCTGATTCACCGGCGCAATAAATTAGTAGACTGAATCGGGAAAACGAGTCACCTCTAAACGAACAACCGGTAATTCTGACATCTCCGTTTAGTAGAAGCCGCTGCACACCTCTGTCCTGCTGTGGACTTTCTCTTCCCGAGGAGGGGTTTTGGCTCTCTAACGTGGAACTAATGAAGCAGCAATGAGATTACCCTTCCTCCTCCTAAACTGCTGTAATCCCAGCCTGCTATCAGGCCATTTTCTGTTTCAGCAACCACGCGGGACTGGATGTGGCTCTGCACAGCGAGCATCAGACCTGCTCCAGTATACTCCCACTGCTGCTGTGACGACACTGGATTTAATGTACGCTCCCTGTGGCGTACAGCGTCTGTATTTACTGCATGTCAGGGTTTCCCTCACGGCTGTCCTTAAACCAGTAAAAACACCATTATATCTATGTATATCTATGTATGTATGTATATATGTATATGTATATATATGTATGTATGCATGTATGTATGTATGTGTATATATGTATGTATGCATGTATGTATGCATGCATGCATGTATGTATATATGTATATATATGTATGTATGTATATATGTATGTATGTATATGTATATATATGTATGTATGTATGTATGTATGTATGTATGTATGTATGTATATGTGTATATGTATATATGTATGTATGTATGTATGTATGTATATGTATATATATGTATGTATATATGTATGTATATATGTATGCATGCATGCATGTATGTATGTAATGTATGTATATACATATATATACATACACACACACACACATATATATATATATATAGTATATCTCATATCCCTCTCACAAAGGGAAGCTAAAGCCCAAACCTCAGACACTGATGATGTCAGCAGCTACAAAATCTGCAGTCTCAGTGGGTAAAAATAGGATTATATAAGCTAACTTTATGTTTTTTTCATGACTTCAATAACACTTCCAGGGCATCCGATAGACTTTACCCTTTCCCAAGAGTCTCCCATGACGGGGAGACCTCTCTCCCGGGGACATGCGGTTTCTCATTTTTTCTTTGGATATTTGTCCTTTTGTTTGAGCTGCTGTTTGTTGTTACGCTGGCCAGCAATCTAGGAGACATTAAGGTGTACTTAGTTTTATTCTGGCTGCAAAGTAAACTTTCATTCCTTATCATACATGCATTAATAGTCTAAGGAGGTAGGACCAGAAGATCTTCCCAACTTCTTCTGTCCCCTTTTGGACAGGGTGGGTATTATTTGAGCTGCTTATATGTTGCCAATGATTTTATTTGTTTATTTATTGTGTTTTCTTTAACATGTTCGGTAAAATTGCTTGGCTCTACGAGTGTTGTTCCAGTGGGGTTTCCTGGTTAAAATAGTTGAACTTCTGGACTGAATGTCAGGTTAGCCTTTTATTGTTCAACCCAGTTGGCTGTTTTCTTTTTACTCTACATTTTTAAATTTCTAATTTAATTTTCAACGATTCTTTTTATACTCTTTCTTTATCATTTTATGTCTTTTTGTGCCTTTTGTACAGTACTTTGATTTGCCTTTGTGTAGGAAATGTGCTTTATAAATAAACTTAACTTGACTATATATTTCCGGGTGTTCCAGCACACATTGAGAGCCCGGTCACTGTTGTAACCTCCCATAGCAGAGCTCCCATAGCAGAGCTCACAGAGCAAAGCTCCCATAGCAGAGCTCACAGAGCAAAGCTCCCATAGCAGAGCTCACAGAGTAGAGCTCCCATAGCAGAGCTCCCATAGCAGAGCTCCCATAGCAGAGCTCCCATAGCAGAGCTCACAGAGCAAAGCTCCCATAGCAGAGCTCACAGAGCAGAGCTCCCATAGCAGAGCTCCCATAGCAGAGCTGACATAGCAGAGCTGACATAGCAGAGCTCCCATAGCAGAGCTCACAGAGCAGAGCTCCCATAACAGAGCTGACATAGCAGAGCTCACAGAGTAGAGCTCTCATAGCAGAGCTCACAGACCAGAGCTCACAAAGCAGAGCTCTCATAGCAGAGCTCATAGAGCAGAGCTTTCATAGCAGAGCTCTCATAGCAGAGCTGACATAGCTGTCAGTCTGAGTATTTAATGCTCTGCTTTACACGAGGTCCAAGGGTAGCTGTCTAAATAGACCCCCATCCCAGCCCCGCCATGACGGTCTGTTTGTAGCCATTATTATGAGAAACACAGAAACCGCGGCGGGCTTTTCACGCCTCAGAAAAGGAGGAGAGAGGGGCAGGAGGACCTGGGATGGAGAAAACTCAGTCAAGCAACAGGGTTGAGAAGGGAGAGGTAAAATGAGAAAGAGCGAGACGGGGCAAGGGAAAGAGTGTAGTGGGAACGCCCTCTGTGGAGATTTACCAGTTCAATCAATAATACATATTCCCAGACATGTTTGGTGGGGGGAGGGGGGGGGCTGAAGCTTGGTTCAGTGTGACTAAATGGATGGACATCTATAATGTAGAGCAAAATTATAGAGCCAGTGCCCTTGCAAGTGTGCAGCTGAGAAAAGAGTCAACACTGATTACCCCTTATTCATCTAGCCAGCTAAACCTGCTTTCGCCCGGCTGAAACAATGTCAGTGGAAAACCAGCCACAAACACACGGGAGGAGGAGGACGACCATGCAGTGTCGCATGACGGCTTATGTTCAGCGCCCTTACCGCTCCAGTCATTCATCAGCACCATGCCAAAGATGTGTTTGTGGGCTTTTTCTATGGGGACCGGCTCGCCGAGGCGATTCCCTCCTCCTACAAAGAAGGCCTACCAGAAAGATTGTATAAAAACACTGTTAGAAATATGGAAATCGACCAACAGTGATATCAATAGCACAATTGTGAGTTAATGGCATCATTTTAAGACAGTGTAAGATAGACCTCATTAATCACCGTAGGGGGGGCTGATTGTGTGATTTTCCTATGAGGGCGACCAATCAATCATTAATTAAAGTGATCCCGGGCAGAAGTAAGTTAAAGCTAGCTATGCTTTGAAAACACCCTGCTGAGAGCAAATAGGGACCAACGGAGAACTCTCCTGATTGGCTGATAAGGAGCGAGGCCGGAGAAAACGTTCTGTCTCCGATCACAGCATCTAGGACGGCCACAGAGACCGGGTTTTTATTTCTCAGCGTTATCTACCGACTTGGTAGCTGTCAGGATGCAGAAAGCTTACAAAAGGTGTGCTACATTAAAATTACTTGCTGCCAGTTAAATCACTGAATAAAATGTATTTATAATTATATGCACGGGAAGGAAAAGTTAGGATGCTTGTCTTCAGGGACCAACTCAGTTATTCCAATATCGATATTGGACATTAACGACTGTACTGTCACCAGACAGGTTGCTACGAGTCACAGTGATTGGGTCAAGTAATTCCTGTACTCACCATCTCCAGCTCAATGTCCAGCTGCTTCGAGGGGCCGAACACCGGAGGCTTGGCTGAGACAGGAGAAGGGCGAGGGTTAAAAGACAACAATTAACAAGCAGTCAGAAAAAAGGGTACTTTTGTGTGTGAGTGAATAGGGTCAGAAAGGTGACCACACGTGGGCCTACTTGGGTCAGGTCTCATCTGCCCCGAGGGTCTGCGTATGGGGGTCCCGGAGACAACCACTGACGAGGCTCGGCCATGATACCCCACGGGAAGCCTCAACCTGCGCACACACAGCCAGTCACGTGTCAGCACAACGAGAACATCCTGCCAATCACACCTGCTCGGCCACACTCAACTTGTCAGAGAGAGAGAGAGAGAGAGAGAGAGAGAGAGAGAGAGAGAGAGAGAGAGAGAGAGAGAGAGAGAGAGAGAGAGAGAGAGAGAGAGAGAGAGAGAGAGAGAGAGAGAGAGCGAGAGAGAGAGAGAGAGCGATGCCTTTGCTACTTTAGCATTCTTCCCACGAGGCCCAGAAAAATAAATGAGGGCTGGCGGCGGTGTGTGACGGGGCGTGCGGCGGTGATTGGTCTGAGGGGGGCGGGGGGGGGGATGGTGCAGTGTTTAAATGCAAATTGTTGCACAGAGGCCCGAATCAATTACAGAAACCTTGTAGTGCCAGTCCACATATCACTGCTCAGGCAGCATCTGATGCCCTGTACCCGTCCGCCCCTCAACATCTACCCAAACGAAACCGGTGAACCGAGGTGCCTCGGTACCTCCTTCACTCACCGCCAATTAGCTGTGTGGGAAATCCCACGTCACCGGTTTGCTTCCTTACCAGTTTGGCATCAGGGCGTTCTCCTTCCCCCTGAACATGATGCCAACGTTGGTGGCGTGGTCCCTGGAGGAGTAGAAGTCGGTGTAGTCGCCTGTGGGGGGGAAACATATATATATATATATATATATATATATATATATACACGGCTCATCGTAAAGAAAAGGCAAACTTCCCTTCAAACGACGAGACACTGGTCTATTTTCTGATAGAGATGTCACACAATATGGCAGGAAGGAGAAAGCAAGTCTAAAATACACAATGCAAAGCGATGCAGTAGAAGGCAACATCGCTCTCTTGTCAAACAGCACCATCTAGTGGTCAACGATCATAAATTCACTTCCTAGTTCCCCCACATGTTGACATAATAATAATAATTATTATTATTATTGTTATTGTTATATTATTAATAATAATAATAATAATTATTATTATTGTTATTGTTATATTAATAATAATAATAATAATAACAACTTTATTTCTGCACCTTTTTTTTTTTTTGCACACATTTTTTTGCATTTTGCCCCGAAAATTAGACGTTGAATATTCAGTGTTTTTCACAACATTATGACTTTTTGGTATAGTTGTCTAATCCCAGTGTGCAGGTGCTACTCTGCTGTCCAGATGGCCGTGCCACAAGCATTTTTCACAAATGTGATTTGAAAAACCAATCAGAAATAAGACAGTGAACAGAGGAGAAATCACATCTCCATTGACAGAGAGAGAGAGAGAGAGAGGAGCTGGATGAAGGACCGCTACAAAGATCTCGTAACAGAAGCGACGGGTGTCAAACCCGAGAGGAGCTGACCGATATCTGCGGGTAGATGCATGATGGCTGAACTCTGATGGACGAACGCCCTGAAGAGACAGAAAAACAAACGAACAAAGAGGAAAAAAAACTGTCAAACATAACTTCAGACGGCCTCAGTGAAAACCAAAGAGAAGACCGAGAGCCAGCAGGCCAGTCTGCATGGGGACTCGGTTCTGACCTGCTTCGCAGACTGACGTCGTCTCTCAGCGTGGTCTCGTTGACTGACAGCAGGAGCTGCAGAGTCCTCCTGGCCTCCCTCCAAGCCTCATAACCCAGACCCATAAAGGCGTTCAGCGTGGGCTGCATGGCAGGCAGGCAGGGAGAGAGAGAGCACATCATAGAGTCTGGAGTCCCCACTGAGGCAAGTCATTGAACAGGCTTCCTACACTGTGTTAAGCACCGAGCTTCAAATGTGCAATAAAACTGCTCATAAACAATGTAAATGTGCCCCCCCCTGCCCCCACCCCCGCCTCTAGGTGCAGCAGACCGGCCGGGTTCCCCAAAGCTTGTCTTACTGTATGTGCCCCACACATGCAGAGGCTTTTTGTCCCGGGACCCACCAAATATTTAGTGGTGGACAATACGCAGCACAGAGAAGGCCTAACAGAGAGAGGCTCACTAGCACTCTTTACTTGCCCAGAGGTGAAATAATAAACTATCTTCTGCTATGTTGCTCATTAATGCACGACTTCCCTTTCAAGTCTTCAGTCGCGGCCTACTCGTTAATGATTAAACACAACAAACAGGGGCGGCGTGACTCAGGAGGTACAGCGGGTCGTCTAGTAATCGGAAGGTCGCTGGTTTGATCCTCCAGAGAGCGTTTCGACATGCCCTTGAGCAAGACGCTGAGCCAACGGCTCCTGGTGAGCAGGTTGGGGCCTTGCATGGCAGCCTCCACCATCAGTGTGTGTGTGTGAATGTGTGTCGGTAGACTCGATAAGTGCTTAAAAATGCAGTCCGTTTGCCATTTAAAAGGCAAGTCGACATTTTAGTGATATTTTGAAATACGATTAAATCATTGCATTGTTTGAATTCACTCAAAATGTATGAGGCTATTTTGAAATTTGAATGAAATTTGAAATTTGTATGGAATGAAATTCGAAATATGATATGAAATATGATTTGAAATTTGATATATGATTAGAAATTTGACATGAAATATATGATATGAAATATGATTTGGAATTTTATATGAAATATGATTTGAAATTTGAAATGAAATATATGATTTGAAATTTGATATGAAATATGATTTGAAATTTGACATGAAATGCATGATTTGAAATTTGACATGAAATATGATTTGAAATTGGATATGAAATATAAAATTTGAAATGAAATATATGATATTAAATATGATTTGGAATTTTATATGAAATAGTATTTTAAATTTGAAATGAAATATATGATTTTAAATTTGATATGAAATATGATTTGAAATTTGACATGAAATATATGATTTGAAATTTGACATGAAATATATGATTTGAAATTTGACATGAAATATGATTTGAAATTGGATATGAAATATAAAATTTGAAATGAAATATATGATATGAAATATGATTTGGAATTTTATATGAAATATATGATTTGAAATTTGATATGAAATATGATTTGAAATTTGACATGAAATATATGATTTGAAATTTGACATGAGATATGATTTGAAACTGGATATGAAATATAAAATTTGAAATGAAATATATGATATGAAATATTATTTGGAATTTTATATGAAATATGATTTGAAATTTGAAATGAAATATAAAATTTGAAATGAAATATATGATATGAAATATGATTTGAAATTTTATATGAAATATGATTTGAAATTGGATATGAAATATAAAATTTGAAATTAAATATATGATATGAAATATGATTTGAAATTTGACATGAAATATATGAAATTTGACATGAAATATATGATATGAAATATGATTTGGAATTTTATATGAAATATGATTTGAAATTTGAAATGAAATATATGATTTGAAATTTGACATGAAATATATGAAATTTGACATGAAATATATGAAATTTTGAAATGTGTATGAGAATATTTGTTTTGCTTTTCTCTTTATCTGAATTTGTCTCCAAACGAAATATCGCGAGCCACCTGGCGGCGTCCTGTCGCGACCCTCAGACCGACGACACAGGGGGGAGGAGATAACGAGACAGACACGTGAGTGCCACAATTGATATGCTGAGGATTTGCCCTACTTTGTCCAGATGTTAGCGCAGATTGATAGGAACCCCGACCCTAATCCGCGCATGCGCACGAAAAGTTGGAACGCCCGCAAGAGCACAGTAATCACGCTGACCCCCCCGACCCCCCTCCCCCCACCTCAGTCTCTGATAAGCACACCATTAGTAGAAACGAGTAAGGTGATCATTTCCCATAGACAGCAGCTATGGAGGAAGCAATTACCTGGTCGAAGACGTCCTGACATTTGGACAGCGCGGGTCCTGTGAACAGGGTCTTGATCACGCTGAGGTCCAGTATCTCATCTCCGATGGCCACCCCGATGCGGTGTCTGGGCTGAGATGACAAAACCCCACTTCAGCATCACTTCATCCCACCACCAGTTCACCCCTCCCCCCCGCCCCCCAAAAAATCTCTCCCTTCCCGCCTTATCCACAATGAGGCGTCCTACAAAGGTTCCCTAAACTGGCCCAAACAGGGACTACTGTACTTACGTTGTCTGGGGTAGAAAACACCCCGTAGGGCAGGTTGTGGTAGGAAAAGTCGGACTTTTCGTCAACTTTCACGAAAGACATTGTGGAAGTGCAGTTGTGCTCCGTTGCACTCCCCAGCAGCAAGAGCGCGAGTAACCGCTTCCAGATGTTGACTGAGGCCATTGGACGAACCTCCTCCTTCTGCAGGGGCCAATCACACCACTGCTCCAATATCCACCCTCAGCCGGGACTCCGCACACTATCCTGACGTGACTCAGCAAAAAAAAGCCCTGGTTCACTTTTCGCGCACAGCAAGCCTGGAGTGGGAACAGGGGCGCAGACGTGTTATCGCGTCCGAGTCAAGTGCCCAGCTCGAGACCAGCGGGGTCAAGGCTTGTCCAGTTAAACGCCACGACCGTAACCGGTAGTCTACCATCCTCAGGACTCACTATGCGGTCAAGTCCAAGACCTTCAAAATGCAGACTGCGGGCCAAGTGCGGATTCCACTGCTCCAACCCGGGTTCGAGTTACAGTGGTTCTCAACCGGGGGTCCGCGGACCCCTAGTGGTCCGTGGTGTAATTGCAAGGGGTCCGTGAAAATAAAATATCTTTAAAAAAAAGATCCTGTGACATTTATAGAAATAGGGTTATTTTACTCAAATGTGACTGAGACCTTTATCTACCTAAACTATAAAGGGTAACAGGACTTTTTTCTCTAATTACATCTGTTTCACAAGTGTAATTTATTGTATTTTAATAAGAGGTCTCGCTCCCGTTTGCATTGTTAAAAGTTACTGCAGACCTATTCTGTTTTGTTAACTATATCTGAAAGTTACTGAATATATATTCTGTTTTGTTACATATATCTGAAAGTTACTGCATAAGAATTCTGTTTTGTTAACTATATTGTGGTGGACACGTATTGGGGACAGAATTCAACCCAGGAACTAAGGGTTAAGTCATGGTTGCCCTGGCAGGTTAACGCAGGGTTAAGTTATGCATTTTCTAAAAATGGCTAAAAACCACTTTTCTCGGCATTTCAGATGATTCTGAGCATTTGGGGGGAGTTGGAGTGGGGGGGGGGGTTTAGGGGCAGGGGGAAGGCGGTTAGCTGGCAGGATGAAGAGGAGGGAGATTTAGACGGGTGGAGAACCAAACCGCTACATTGTAGCGGGGTTCTTCTAGTTATCTTTATATATCAGTACTGTACCGCCCACGGAAGACGGGACCCGCTAGCCCCTGGCTAACGGGCCGGACCCTTTATGCCCCTTTTCCACCACATGGTCCCGGCTCAACTCGACTCGCTTCTGCGTCGTTTTCCATTGCCGTAACAGTACCCCCCTCAGTGTAGCTGGTCGTCATGGCGACGCCTGCTTTTCAGTTTCCAAATGTACTTTTAAGAAAACTCCGCTTCGATATTTCAAAAGGGTAGAGGCTAGTTCCCATCGATGCAGAGAACGGGAATGGAGTAGAGAACGGTCAACTGAGCATGCGCGAAATGCCTCTACCACGCCTCCACACGCCCCGCGTACCTTCCAGGCGCTAGGATTCTAGGAAAACCCGCCCCTACTCTGCGTCTGATTAGCTAACTTTAACCCTAACCCCGCCCTAACCCTAACCTACCCAAACAACGGAGGCAACGAGTACTTGCGCATGCTCAGTTGACCGTTCTCTGCATCTACGGGAACTAGCCTCTACCTATCTAAAAATGCCGGGCGAAATCACATGCGCGCATTGATGACGCAAAATGACGCAGTGACGCGTTTCTCTGACCAATCAGAGGTCTGCATTGACTTTGGCACCCATCCATTAACCAGACCGCTTATCCTGCTCTCAGGGTCTCGGGGATGCCGGAGCTTATCTATCCCAGCAGTCACTGGGCGGCAGGCGGAAAGACACCCTGGACAGGCCGCCAGACCATCACAGGGCGGCTTTGGTACCCGCTCCGGTTTTTTTTTTAACCTCGACAAAGGTGGTACCCGAAAAGTGGTAACAGCTACTAAAATGCCGGTACTTTCCAGTAATGGAAAACGAAAAAAAGGGCAAGTCGAGCCGGTACCACGCAGCGGGAAGGGGACATTAGTCGACTGGTTTGCGCAGTCGCCCGTGGTGCGGGCGGCCCGGGTTCGCGTCCCGGCTGCGGCGGCTCTCGGCTGCCCCCCAAATTCGCTGCAATACAGTTGTTAGAAGTAGTGGGTGAGAGAGAGAGACTGGTCACTGGTGGTCTCACTGGTGGTCTCTCTCGGAAAGCGCACCGTTCGGTTTTTATTCAACTCTGCCCTCAACGTTAGTTATTCTAACCCTGACCCGACAAAGCTGGGATTATAACTCGAACCCTGGATAAGACCCTTCTGCTCAGACACGTTGGTCTCACACGTCCACAACATTTTCACCCATGAAATCAAACAAAACTGCAAAGAGGAAAAATAATTTTATGCTGATCAAAGTTGGATAAAGGCGTAAACAAACAAATACAGCAACACCAGCTGGGCTTGTTTCCCTTGTGCACCCATATATTCTGAAGCACGAGCACACAGGACAGGAGACGGTGCACACAAGCGAGTCACTAATGGTACACAACATTCACACACGATTCTATGACAAACCACACATGTTAAATAAAATTACACAAACAAGAAAAGGAAGCAAATAAGTATTTTTTTTCTTTCCTCTAACTGATGCTGTAAAAACAGACTGGGGTTTTAAATACATTCATTCTTTAGACGTGGCTACAAAAGTACAAAATATTCTGGAAAGATCATTGGTGGGTTTACGTACATTTTCAGATAAGCGCAGCCCTTCACATTGCTCCATCTCCATATTTTATTCTCCAAAACAAATGTCATTACTAATAGCCATTGATTATTTTGTAAGTCTATTCAAGCAACTACAAACTATAAAGTTCAGAGGGTTTTTTTTTTTCTCCAAAGGACTGCAAAGGAATCAAACGTTGAAATAAAAATGTCCAGAGTTGAGTTGAGTTGCATGCAGTTTTAATGATCGGAGAGAAAAGAACTAAGAAGAGACCGGAGAGATGAACGTGGTTGGTGTTAAAACGTGGGGCTCGGTGGGGAAATCCCGTCTGAGACGCCATCTCTCAGATCTTCTGGATCTTCTCCCCGACGATGACGGGATTCTCCTTCCTGATCTTCTCTGCAGCGTCGGCTTTGTAGTCAAAGGTGCAGCTGTGAGTGTCTGAGTATCGGTGGATGCTGCAGAACACATTGCCACACCTGCAGCTGAAGCCTGCACGAGAGAACATGCTTCGTGTTAGAGAGTCTGAATATGTGTGTGTGTGTGTGTGTGATGGCCCGATTAACCCACCAGGGGGCCCCGGGGTACGCACTTCCATTGCCCCCCCCCCCCCCCCCGTCAAATAGGCTACGCAAACAATAAACAGAGTTAAATGTGAAACTAATGCGAATACCCAGCATGGTAGACGATGCTATGCCAATCTGCATGGGAAACTGTAGCTTGGGGCCCCGCATCAACAGAGACTTTGTAGCTTGGGGCCCTTCATCAGTACAGACTGTAGCTTGGGGCCCCCGCATCAACAGAGACTTTGTAGCTTGGGGCTCTTCATCAGTACAGACTGTAGCTTGGGGTCCCCGCATCAACAGAGACTTTGTAGCTTGGGGCCCCGCATCAACAGAGACTTTGTAGCTTGGGGCCCTTCATCAGTACAGACTGTAGCTTGGGGCCCCCGCATCAACAGAGACTTTGTAGCTTGGGGCCCTTCATCAGTACAGACTGTAGCTTGGGGCCCCCGCATCAACAGAGACATTGTAGCTTGGGGCCCTTCATCAGTACAGACTGTAGCTTGGGGCCCCCACATCAACAGAGACTTTGTAGCTTGGGGCCCTTCATCAGTAGAGACTGTAGCTTGGGGCCCCGCATTAATAGAGACTTTGTAGATTGGGGCCCTGCATCAGTAGAGACTGCAGCTTGGGGCCCCCGCATTAATAGAGACTTTGTAGCTTGGGGCCCTGCATCAGTAGAGACTGTAGCTTGGGGCCCCCGCATTAATAGAGACTTTGTAGCTTGGGGCCCTTCATCAGTACAGACTGTAGCTTGGGGCCCCCGCATCAACAGAGACTTTGTAGCTTGGGGCCCGGCATCAGTAGAGACTGTAGCTTGGGGCCCCCGCATCAACAGAGACTTTGTAGCTTGGGGCCCTGCATCAGTAGAGACTGTAGCTTGGGGCCCCCGCATTAATAGAGACTTTGTAGCTTGGGGCCCTGCATCAGTAGAGACTGTAGCTTGGGGCCCCCGCATTAATAGAGACTTTGTAGCTTGGGGCCCCGCATCAATAGAGACGTCCCTTGTAGGGTATGATTGGGGATCCCTACCATACACGAACACGATACCCCTGACCTTTTGGGGCCCCGGGGCACTCGCCCGTCA
>NC_079214.1:62906153-62963653 GCF_029633865.1 Lampris incognitus
ATCTCTGCTGGAACAGAGTTCCAAAGGGTGGGGGCTGCCCCACTAAAGGCTGTCCCCAAAAGTCCGCGGGCTGGTGTGGAGGGATGGAAAGCAGGCCCGTGTCTGTGGACCGCAGATTCCAGGACAGAATCTTCATGGCCAAAATCTACTTTTTTCAAATAGATACCGCCACGTAGGATAATACGCCATGTTACACACTGTCCTAAGATGACCAGAGATATTTTAATGACTTTAATTCACCTCAATGGCCTGCAAAGTTCCCATATCTCGTCTAAATAGAGATTCTTGGGGCGCCCGGGTAGCATAGTGGTCTATTCCGCTGCCTACCAACACGGGGATCGGTGGTTTGAATCCCCGTGTTACCTCCGGCTTGGTCAAGCATCCCTACAGACACAACTGGCCGTGCCTGCGGGTGGGAAGCCAGATGTGGGTATGTGTCCTGGTTGCTGCACTGGCGCCTCCTCTAGTCGGTCGGGGCGCATAGCATGATCCTCCCACATGCTACGTCCCCCTGGTGAAACTCCTCACTGTCAGGTGAAAAGAAGCAGCTGGCGACTCCACGTGTATCGGAGGAAGCATGTGGTAGTCTGCTGCCCCCCCCCGGATCAGCAGAGGGAGTGGAGCAGTGACCGGGACAGCTCGGAAGAGTGGGGTAAATGGCCAAGTACAATTGGGGGGAAAAAGAGGGAAAGAAAAAAAAACAAGAGATTCTTAAATATGAGATTGGTACCCCGCCTAAGTGTACAGCTGGAAAACCCGCAGAAGATTTCCAGTGCTTTGCTGGATATCTAGCAGCAAAGAGGGTTCCTACTTAGTACTCTCTTTGTTCATCTATACAAAATATAATTACGCTTCTTCTTTTTTTTTTGCCGTCGTACATATTGGTTATATCACTTACTCAACAGCTTCATTTTGGAGATTTTGGGTATGGGACCACTGCTGGACACAGCTTTACAGCAGTGTCTTACGGGGCAACTGAACACAAATGTTAAGACAAGTTCAGTTTAACGTCCTAAACCACGTGTTTGGAAGTGAAAACGTAAGTGCAAGTTTAAGGTGATTACCCAAAATTTCCAATGTTATCAATGACTGCTAGCTACTGCTAGCTACTTGCTGGTTAAACTTGCAGGAATGACCATCTCATTTACTGTCGGTAGCAGTAACCATCAATAAACTACAGGTTGTTTGTTGTCATTTAAAGGTCAGTTAAGGCTCAAGACGCCATTGTAAAGCTGTAAAGGTAAATTGTAAACGTATCATGTCTAAAATCTCCAAAATGAAGCCAGTGAGTAAAATCTCATCTCATCTCATCTCATCATCAGCCGCTTCTCCGGGGTCGGGTTGCGGTGGCAGCAAGCTAAGTAGGGCACTCCAGATGCCCCTCTCCCCAGCAACGCCCTCCAGCTCCTCCTGGGGGATCCCAAGATGTTCCCAGGCCAGATTGCACATGTCCCTCCTGCGAGTCCTGGGTCTACCCCAGGGTTTCCTCCCAGTTGGACGTGCCCGGAAAACCAAAGGAAGGTGCCCAGGAGGCATCCTAATCAAACACCCGAACCACCTCAACTGGCTCCTTTCGAAGGAGCAGGGCTCTAGTCCGAGCTCCCTCCGAATGCCCGAGCTCCTCACCCTATCGCTAAGGCTGAGCCCAGACACCCTACGGAGGAAACTCATTTCAGCCACTTGTATCCGCGATCTCACCCTTTCAGTCACTACCGAGTGACCAAAAGTGGTATTTTAGTGAGTAAAATATGATATGATAACCAACATGCGCAATGGCAAAAACTAGAAAAATAAGAGCCAGGTTGTCGTATACATAATTCACTTTAAGCGGCCACTGAATGCAAGAAAATTCCCTATGGAGGGGTTTAGCATTTTCTCTCTGGGCTTTGAAAGCAGACATCGAAGTGCAACGTTAAGAGTTTTCATTCACATACTACATAGGTCAGGGACTGTGATTTACTCACTCACCCTTTTGGCCATTTACATTTTCAGCAGAGTCCTCTAGCTTCTTCTCGTCATTACAAGAGCACTCTCCAAGAGAAGTGAGCAAAGTGTTCTGGGTGGGAGAGCCTATCTCTGAAATACCGGCTGCTGAGCTCTGATCCTCCTGCCCACCTCCTACTGCTGTAGCTGTGACCGAGATACATGAGCCTAGGGAATGGTCAAATACAACGGAGTCTGGTAAATGGTAAATGGACTGCATTTTATATAGTGCTTTTCTGGTCTACCAACCACTCAGAGTGCTTTTTTTAAAAAGGTGTGCCTCACATTCACCCATACACACACACATTCTCTAGATGGTAATCGGTTCTCTGGTGACTACTGTACACAATGCCAGCACATTTCAGCCACCACTAAGAGTAAAAGAATAGAGGAGGTCACAGAATCCATCACTACAACTCACCTATCCTAATTTATCTTTTAACACTCATAACTTGGTTGAATTCTTCCATCTTGTATCGGGGAATTATGAGACATGTTTTATAGTACAACTCATTTATTTAAAGTGGCAATCTCAAAGATTACCAGTCTCCATTAGATTACTCTTTTTTGCTAGTTGGCTACCTTTAACGCTCTCCAGTTGGTCCACCAGAGAGGAAGTTCCACCTTATCCTCTCTGGTGGACCAATCATTGCTTGCTAGCTAAAAAAACATCCGTTACTATCTTGTGTTAATGCAGAGGGCAGGAAGAGATGGAAACGGATGATCCGCTGTGGTGACCCCTAACAGAAGCAGCTGAAAGTAGTACTATCTTGTGTTAATATACAATCTTTGTTGGACGAAGAAAAGAGAGGAAGTCCCAACTATCTTCTCTAATGGACGACCACCATTGACTGAACTGAAGTGCGATGGTTCCTATCATGGTTCATATGTGCAACTTGAAGGATTTTGGAGAAAGTGTCATTCAGACACGTTTCTTAAAATGCAGAGTTTGAGATGATCACTTTAACATCATCTTGCACAGCTGTGAACAACACAGTACTGTCAGAAATCTTCCTGGCTGGGATTAATTGAGGTTGACATGTCAATGTGCCTCTTAAAACGCTTTACAGAAAGGGAGAGCAGCAGAGCAAAGGATAGACAGAGGAAGGGAGGAAACATAAGCCAGACAAGTCATACTTAGTAAATCCTCAGTTTTCGGGCAGGCTTTGGCTGCTGAGGCACTCTCGTTCTCTGAAGGAGAGGTTGCTGAGGTTGTCGACACACTGCTGAAAAACACAAGTAAAATGACATCAGTTGTGTCGGAGTGTAGTAAAGGTTAGATTATTTTGCTTACATGACACAGATTAACCAGGTGGGTCCATGTGAAGGGTAATAAAACCAACAACTTCCCCAATTATAATTTGCTTCAGTCATGAAGGAGAAATAAAGATGAGGTGGGATGGACACTTGACTGTAAGGCTAAGTGTCTCCTTAGTTCATCGCCACACCTTTAATATAAAAGCAGATCGCTCATCACTCCTATGGTTGTTAGAAAGCTTTACTGCAATGGGCCTCCAAAGGAATTAAATGAGCAGATATGCAAATCAGAAGTTAATTAAACAGCTACACTCCAACAGCAGCACTCTTTGTCTAGAAGCTGACCAGTGTTTTGATTTCGACCAATCAGGATTTGGTACATACTTGCAAACGGTTCCGAAAACCCAATCCTAATCCAAATGCTATGCTCTATTTGGCAGCTGAATGAAATCAGAGCCCAGCAGCAATGGCAAAAGCCATCAGAAAGTACCAGCTTTTGAGGAGAAAAGCAGGTAGCTCCAAGAGAGTACAAGACACACATATAAACCAAAATACTGCCCCTATCTCATTATATCCATTATCCTAGCTTCCCGTGAGAGCCCCTTGTCCCTGACAAACAATGGAAAAAGACAGGCACACATCTCTGGCTCACACACATCCAGGTCAAATGACAACACATGACAAAGGCATAGTGTAAAGTGAGGAAGGGCATTGATGCAACTTCCACAGATTAGCACTGGGTACTATGACAAGTTTCTGACAATGGAGTTCCACAAGGTAGGAAATTAATCAGTCTAATGTTTTCACCGAAGATGGCTGAGCCCAATCCTGTGAGGCTCATGTTAAATCTGTGGGAACGTTTTAGTACCTGCTCTTTCCGGATGTTGTGTCTGTGTGTGATATGGCTGTTGGCGCAGGTACAATACTACTGTCGGAGCACTGCGCTAGGAGGGACTCTCCAACACTGCAGTCTGTAGAGGACCCTGAAATGACAAGAAAACATGTTGTAACCGGAGTCCTATTCACATGGGACGGGTATTACCTGGGACCCTCATGTGATTTAGAAACAGTGTCCCCTGGGGAAGGCCACATCTCGATAATCATAAAAAAGTCCAGATTATTGGAAACAATAAAGTCGTTATCTTTACTATCTCATTACAATGGGTAGTGTCTGTGGTAATTTCATAATAAACATAATCCCAGTGTGTGTCGGCCCTGTGATGGCCTGGCGGCCTGTCCAGGGTGTCTCCTCGACTGCCACTCAATGACTGCTGGGATAGGCTCCAGCATCCCCGCGACCCTGAGAGCAGGGTAAGCAGTTTAGATAATGGATGGATGATAAAGGATTTACTATCAAAAGATCTCACATTCAAGAAAGCAAAATTGTTTGGTGTCAAAGCAGATTGGAAAGCAATGGGAATACAGCAAATAGGGCATAAATTGCAGATATTTGCTCCAGATATTAGATTGTTATTGTTTCTACTATTAGATATGTAGTCTGTATGGGGAAATCTCTCGGTGAGAGGGTTAATGACAGCTGAGGCCAGTGGGGGGAGCTAGCGAGGGGAACAGTACTGTGGGGTGCCACCATAGCCAGAAATAGAGGGAAGTGTGGGATGTAAACAGTCAGTACCGTGGAGAGGACTTGTACGGTGTGCTACTAGCATTCGGCTACCCAGCCTGTTGAGGTGGACTCAGTCAGCTCCGAAGAGGGAGAAACGATCCCAAAACAGATTAAAATTGTCAATAAAACCTATATTGTGAGCTCTGCAGGCGGAGTTGAGCCAAGTGTGGAGGCTGAGGATTCTGCTGAAATGCCCTGCTCCACGGGCCAGTGTCGGGATAGGACCAGAAATAAAAACGGACTTTCCGCAATTTCTTAAAATGCTGAAAAGGTCATTAAAACCCTTTTTGGTTAATTCAGAGTGCTGAAGAGTTGCATCGTTTGCCTCCACGTGAACGATCACTCGACTGGTGGAGGACGGGACTGAGCGGATCAACTTGGGGAGTTTATTCAGGATATCAGGGACTGGGGCTCTAGGTAAACGGTGTGTGGCTGCATTGAAAAAACGGATGTTCCTGTTATGGAATCCCCAAATATTAATGTGGCTGGGGAGAAAAGGAGACAAGGAGATGTCGGCTGTGGGTTCTCGTGGCAGGAGAGTACACGATCCACACTGTGTGTCGATATTGCCGACTGGGGATGATGAGGTGTCTGAGCGGGTGAGTGTTGTGGTGAAACAATAACTTCAGCTCTGAGAATGGATTTCCCTGCTGGCTTGGGGCAAGGAAGACTTCAAGAACGTCTAGTCCCGCCTCTTTTAGGATCTTATGACGGGAAGAGGAGGTCATTCCCCGGGATGAGGGCTGTGGTTTTGGCTTCACAGTGGGATGGCAAGCCACCTGAACACTGCTTGCCACTAGCGGTGGGGAAGCTGCAGTGCCGGCAGGCACCACTTTCGCAGAGGGGTCCAGATCGGGACATGTCGGACCCGCAGGAATATCAGCTGGGTGGACCGGAGCGTCATCACACAGGGTCACGTAGCAGTTGGAGAGGCTTAGGCGAGGGGGTGAGGCAGCCTCGACCGAGTCTCTCTTGCAACCGTGAACCACCACTTCAGCCCAGGAGGACTGGCGGTTAGGTGTCGAGCAGGAGGAAAGCTGTGGACAAACGGAGGGGTCCCACAGAACTGTGTGCTGGATGGCTGCACTGAGAGACTGCCTAGAAGCCACGTCCATGAAGCAGGTCAAAAGGAAGTCTTTCTGATGGAGTTCATCAGAAAGCCATCGAACACCCTCTTCAAGGTCAGCGATATGTATGCTTTCTTTAGTAGCACACAGTCCTCACAGGGCAACGTTGGCATAATTGTTTCGGTTAGCTTAGCCACAGGCTAAAAACAAGCCACATGCAGCTCCAGCACTGCAGAATCAGAGGCTTCAGTGCGATCAGGTCAGTGCAGGAGTCAATGATTGAATAGAATTCATAGAATTACAACAGAGGCAAACCATAAAATCAATTAAAATAATGCAATGCTCCCAAGGAATTGTTAAAAGTTACTAAAAGTTAAAGGCAAGCAGAGCAACAAACAAACCGTCAGCTAGGAGCCAGAATCAGAAGTGAATGCCTGCATGCAGTGTTTCTACAGGTAGTGGTGATGATGATGATGATGATGATGCTATCATCCTTCTCCTGACTCTTGGTGACGACAATCTTTCTAGCATTTTTACATGAAATGACAACAAGATAGTTTTTTGTAAGAGAAAATGAATTATTTTGAGTAATTTGGAGAGGGGGGGGAAAAAAAGCACAATTTGAGTAAGTCAGTTAACACAATAAAGGCCTTGCCACAGCAATTTGCACTCCTACACCTGTTTGTATGTGAAGCCTACTTGGAATAAATTCAAATTTAATGCATTTTTTTTAATCTTTTTTGCTCTTTTAGTAAGAAGTGTTGTGTGGTTTACTACAGCTTCATGTAACCTCACACACCACAACAACAAAAATAATCACAACAATATTTGAGAAAAAAGAGCTCTGGTATTGGTAGATATCCAAATTCAGGTTTCGGGAATTGGATCGGAACTGAAAAAAAAGTGGATCGGTGCATCTCTACTCGGGATAGGGTAAGAATATCAGGGCAGGTCACAGAATCTGATGGGTCACCAAATACGGTGTAACACGGACTTAATAGCGGAACAATCTGCCCCTTCCCCCACAATTCTGTGTTCGTACCTTTTAATATGACAGAACGGTGAGGTGGAATAACGGCACAATATTCCCGCCTTAAAACAGGCAGGGGCTACTTGGAAAATGGTGCTGCACTTGACACGCCATTATTGGGAAACCCAATGGAGAACGAAGTAACAAAGTCTGACTATTTAAACTCTCAAAAAGAAATACAACTGCCCCACTAACGTCACATGCACATACCCTATTCAAAGTTACAGAATAATTACTGTATGTCTTATACTGTTAATGAGGAGCTGGTCGACTACTCTTTCTTTTTGAAGGACTCATTTGTTAACTCTTTTTTTTTGCATTTTTCCCTCATTTTCTCACCAGTTGTACTTGGCTCCGCCCCCTCTGCCAATCCGGAGAGGGCTGCAGACTTCCACGTCTCCTCCGATACATGTGGAGTCGCCAGCCGCTTCTTTTCACCTGACAGACAGGAGTTTCGCCAGGGGGACGTAGCGTATGGGAGGATCACACTATTCCCCCCCAGTTCCCCCTCCCCCCCGAACAGGCGCCCCGACCGACCAGAGGAGGCGCTTGTGCAGCAACCAGGACAACTATCCACATCCGGCTTCCCAACCGCAGACACGGCCAATTATGTCTGTAGGGACGCCCGACCCAGCTGGAGGTAACACAGGAATTCGAACCACCGATCCCCGTGTTGGTAGGCAATGGAACAGACTGCTACGCTATGCAGACGCCCCGACTTGTTAACTTTTTTGCACTTTCACGTTGACATAATAAATTGCATTTAATGAAGTTACTCATTACCTGAGCAGTTATTTTTTTTACGCGATACTTTTTTACTCTTACTCGAGTATTATTTTTATGAGTACTTTCACTTCTACTTGAGTAAACATTATAAAGTAACTATATTTTTACTTGAGCACCGTTTTTGTTCACTCTACCCTCCACTGCTCCCTGGCCCCATTATAATTTATGGACACCTCTCTAATAGCAGAAGCAGTTCAGGTATGGAAGGAGTTTGCTTATACAAACCAAAGATGCCATTCACCTTGAGACAGAAATTGGCCTTACTTAAATGCTAAGCAAGCCCTCTCTCTCTATGGCTAAACACTACAGTAATGAATTACTTTTAAGAGAACGTGTATGGATTACTTATTTTCATTTGAATAGATTAGATACCATTGAATATTAACATTTCCCAGTCCTTCAAACCAGTACTTTTACCGACCATCTTTGGAATTAGCCGCCACACTTTTCACAGCTCCTCTATTCAACCAATATCATTAGTTGTATGATAAAACAGCCAGACATAGTGAAGACCGCCTTTGCCCTCACCTTGTGGACTGGTACATCCATTGCTGTTTTGTCTCTGAAGAAAGTCTTTGTAGCACACTGAACACATGCTGTTGTTTCTTGGATTCCCATAGAAACCACAGCCGGTTGTACAGAACAGAGGTGTTTGGCTCTGGTTGGTCTCTTGGGCCATATCCCTCCTGTATAAGTCAAGAGATAAATATGAATTCCACAAGGCGACTTTGATAAATAATACTATTCTAGTGAATAAAGATAGTGCAGCCTCTCTAGCTATTAAATCAAATTATGCAGCTGGAGTCAATCAGTTTAAGACCAGGATGTTGTGTTGCTGTAAAGCCCCTTGAGGCAGATTTGTAATTTGTGATATTGGACTATACAAATATAGCTGACTTGACTTAAACTGACTTTAACAGTGAGGGGAAAATAAGACTTCCCTCGTTTCAGCTGAAACTGACCTCAAAAGGCAGGGAGTGTGACGTTCAACTTTCAAGAAAACAGCTTGTGCGAATCTTGAAACTCGTCTATTAGCTCACAAAGAGACAATGTGAAACTGGAGCCTTTCTATCTTGTTGCACTTGACCTTCAGTTAAACTGACAGGGCTTTGAAAAATGAAGGGCAAACCACGTAGACTCAGCATACCCATCATTTTAAGCTAAAATGCGGTACATCTTTATGGTGTAAACTGATAGGATCATGTCAATCAGCAACTCCAAGGAGGTGGATCATGGCCCACTAATGGGCACTAAAGGCATTGCAAAAAATGATAAATAAATATTCAATATTAAAGAAGTATTAAAAATACTAGTATAACTACTAAGCCAAATTCCAGTACTTCTACCAAATCACCATCACTGCTACTACAACTACTACTACAACCAATAATAACTACATATTATAGATAGATATTATCATGATTACTATTATATATAGAAAAAAATATTAAGTTACCAAAAGATAAACTGGACTAGAATGTAGGGCGAATAAATGAAATGGTTATAAATAAATGGAACTGAAGACTTAAAAGTAAAGCAAGCTTTTGAAGATAAGTTTAAAGAATGATGTTAACGATGGTAAAACAAGCCTAATTTCCTCAGGATGGTCACCACAAACACGTTCAAAGATTTAGTTATAGTATAATAAAGCTCAGGAACCTGAAGATGGCAGTGCACATTGTTGCTTTGTCCAAAAATCTCATTCACACTAACTGTAATGATGCAAGTTACTTATCCAGTCACGTCATGTTAGTCTCCCCAGAATAAAACGAGCCCGTAAATTGGTGTTATGTTGGTGTACCATGGGAGGGATTGTCAGAACCTGTTCTTTATCCAATTCTTCATCCAAAAACATCCAGGTTAATCGTTTTATTATCATATCAGCACTATGCTATAATGTATGGTACACTATATAATTCAGATTAGTCATTTTGAGTTAATTTAGAGGAAGACAGAACCCAGAGTTTGCATAATGCATTTTTTGTTTGGTGGTTTGATTAGAGCATCTGACTACTTATAATAGCCCTATCTTATGTAAATGAGCTCAAAAAAGGGTACTATCTGTTTGTCAAGTTTTATTTTGCGATCAAATTTTCCTTATAATTCAACAAAGTATACAAAACCAAAGACATTTTGTGACTTTATAAAATATACAGAATTACATAAACATGGAATTAGCATTCAGCAAGCTTACATATAACAGGCCCAAGACACAGGAACACATCATGGGATGCAACACAAAGTAATTAATTATTTGGTTTTTCATTACTGTCAATATGACAGTAATGAAAAACCAAATAATTATGAGAAAGGAAAAATAAAGGAAATAATAAAAAGAAAGTGCATATGCACACACACGCACACTAAAATCCCACACACAGACAAAACAGAGGGAACTAAACATCTGAGCACACAAGCTAGAGGCATTATATTGACCTTACAGAATGGTTTTCAAGGATTCAGCGGTACTTTAGCAGGCATTTAATGTGTTCTCACTGGCAGCATTACTTCTAGCTGTCGAGAGCTCTGTATACGACATCTAAAAATGAGAATGAGGTGGCTTCCACAGGGCTGCAATCATTTTCTTGGCTGCAGTCAGTCTGGTGAAAATGACACACTTTCAGTTTGGAAAGATTAAGAATTGATAGGTCATTTCGAATCAAAGCTCATAGTTACAGGCACTGTATCAAATTGGATAGTTTGGAAGCAACATTGTTCCAGAACTGTCCAACAGGAGGACAGTCACAAAACATATGAAGAAAAGTGCCCGGAACCTTAGTTGAGCACAGGTTATAAAAAGGATCATTGATGATTTTCATGTGATGGAGTTTGACGGGGGTAAGGCATGTTCTGTGCAAAAAATTAAAGTGGATTTGCTCATGATCTGGGTTGTGAGAGGCATCGTGGATGCAGGACTACGCAACATTCTAAATCAAAATCTTGGTTTAAATCTGGGCAACCATGTCTCCAAACCTCCTCCAATGGAAGTGCCACAAGGTCAGCCACCAGCAAGAACTGATAAAAGTTTAGACACTACACCCTTGGTTTCGGTCTGCTTAGTAAATAATTCACGAACTGGATGAGTGGGTAGAGGGCATTGCTAGGGGGACCATATGCCCTGAGTGCTGACCTAAACTGTAAATAAAAGAAAAAAGAGGAACCTGGCAGATGGAATACATTTTTGATATCAGAAAAAGAAAGTAATCCACGATCATTAAAGCTGTCTTTCAAATAGTGAACCCCCCTATGTTCCCAATGGGGAGCAGAAATGGGTCTCCCACCAATCAGAAGTGCTCTATGATTGAATATTAGGGAAAAAATATGCCATTTATAGAAGGGATGACAATGTGCTTCAACTATTCTCCATGTTTCCCTGAGATGAGAGATAATGGGGCCAAAACTCAGTTCACGTTGTTTTTTTTAGAAATGTTGAAAAAATAATATGTTGGAGAGTTCAAGGATCTATTACAATGCCCTCTAAATTACACCAAGATACAGAGGTGTGTGGGTCAAACCAGGAGAGCAGAGGCTTCAGCAATTGTGACCAAGAATAATGTTTAAAATTAAGAACAGCAAGACCACCATCCTCCCTTCTCCTCTGACAGGTGGCCATTTTCAGGCACAGCCACTTTCCTTTCCAAATAAATTTAGAAACTGCAGACTGAAGCTTAGGACCCATGCTGAGGGGTTTGAGTATAGAACTTTGATCATCCCAATAAAAGTGGTACCAAAACCCATCACTTTCAAAACAGACCACAAAAATGTCCACTCCAGTTGGTCAAAGGCTTTCATGACATCAAGGGAAAGTACTGACATAGGCGTCTTTACTGTCCATTGCAGCATCACTGAAATGAAGAAGACACCTAACATTATCTGCTGCCAAGCCCTGATTTTATGAACCCTGTCTGATGAGAGTTGACTAGTGATGGCATGTGGTGCTCAAGACAGCGGGCGAGGGGCTTTGCAAAGATCTTTAAAGGAAAATTTAAAGAGACAGAGGGCAGTAACTGGAACCTTCAGTATGGCCCTTGTGTTTTTGTAAGAGCAAGGAAACGAGGGCAGTATTAACATCCCTTGAGAATCTGTTTTTTTCAATTGAAAAAGTGATCATATCGAGAAGAAATGGGCCCAGCTGCTCCCAGGGAGTTGCATAGAATTCAAGGGCGATCCCATCAATGCCTGGTGATTTATCTTTCTGCATGGCCAGTGCTGATTACCTCAACTCCTCTAAGGTGACCGGTTTATCTAAATTAGTTGAGCCAGTTCTTGATAGCTGGGGTATGTGTAACTGGTTTAGAAATCTGTAACATTGATTTTTGTTTGGCGTTATCTCTGATTTATATAAATTGGGAGTAAAACGTTGGGAATATTTCCTTTACCTGTTTGGGATCAGTGCCGATATTTCCATCTGCAGACTTAATAGCAGGGATATCTGAAAAATGGTCCCTTGCCCTAATTATCATGGCAAGGAAGTGGCTAGGTTTGGCACCATGAAAATAATACTGTTGTCTGGTCCTGTGAATTTGAATTTCAGAATGCCGTTTTAAAATGCTATTGATTTCTTTTTCGACTAGTGCACACTCTAATGCCACTTGTTCTGTGAAACTGAGTTGCAAAATGCCTCAAGATTTTGTAACCAGAGGACATTCGGGTGGCATAGCAGTCTATTCTGTCGCCTACCAATACGGGGATCGCCTCCGGCTTGGTTGGGCGTCCCTACGGACACGGTTGGCTGTGTCTGCGGGTGGGAAGCCAGATGTGGGTGTGTGTCCTGGTCGCTGCACTGGCACCTCCTCTGGTCAGTCCCCTCCCCTGGGAGGGGAAACTGGGGGGAATAGCATGATCCTCCCACACGCTAAGTCCCCCTAGCGAAACGCCTCCCTGTCAGGTGAAAAGGAGTGGCTGGCAATTCCACATTTATCGGAGGAGGCATGTGGTAGTCTGCAGCCCTCCCTGGATCGGCAGAGGGGGTGGAGCAGTGACTGAGACAGTTCGAAAGAGTGGGATAATTGACTAAGTACAACTGGGGAGAAAAAAAACGGGAGGGGGAAAAAAAGAAAAAAGATTTTGTAACTGAAGAGATCTGGTTTTACCTGCCTTTGAGTTAAACAATGTGTTAATCCTAATTAAACCCTTTATCGCACCCCATAGTGTTCTGGGGTCCTCCACAGAACCACCATTAAAACCAATAAATTTCCCGAACGCTGTTATGAACTGATTAGTATAGGCTTCGTTTTTCAGTAACGAGGTGTTAAAGCACTATCTGGCTGCATGCTTAGATAGGCGACCCAAAGTGGTGGAACAAAAGGCCCCCCTATGGTCTGACAAGAGCTATCGGGAGTAAAACTGCATTATCAATACAATGAAAAAGCTGTGGGGAGGGCGGGGGGGGGATAACCTATTCTAGAAAAAGACTTTCTACCCCAAGAAAAAAAGTATTATCTGTTACAGAGGGGTTGACTAATTGCCAAATGTATGTAAGCCCCAAATTACTGGCCCAGGATTTTAGAGCATTGGTGGAGAGGCCCTGCTCCACTGAGGATATTGCATTTGATCTATCAAAGACTGGATCCCCCACCGCATTGAAATCTGCACCTACAACAAAAGAGTAATCATTTAACTAACACAATTGTGGTCACTGTGTTGTAGAAAATACTGTCAAAAACATCTGGAGCATATGCTGAGATAAGGGCGACTCTTCTGGCCTGAAATTCTATTCTAGCAATAACGATTCTACCCATGTCATCAGCCCAAGATGTTATCACTCTGATTTGGAGACTGCATCGAGCTACAACAGCCACACCTGTATATTTGGTGTTAGCAGAGGAAAATGCTATTGTATGGAAGAATTTATCAGCAAGACGACTGGCATCTCCATTAAACAGATGTGTCTCTTACAATAATGCTATGTCAAAATTTTTTCTATTTAATAGACCAAGAGTGCTTTTTCATTTGTGAGGGGCATTAAATCCACCATAGTTCTACCCATAATCCAGAGTAACTGTTCCTGAATGTATTCATGGAATAAAATACTATCACAACCCTCCATTGGATATAATTCTGGCATAGTGTACCTAAAACAACGCCCCCCTCCTTACATAAGAAAAACAGTAGAATTTAGGCACAAAATATAAAACTGGGGAAAATGGAAGAAAAAAGAACATGCAAATGGGTCATAAACTGTAAGGTTGGTCTGTGATCACAAATGGATATGAAGCAGCCAAAGAAAAAGTCCAGCCCAGCAAAACAACAACAGTGCTAATCGCTGATTAGATTACATTAGCTAGACCCAATGTAGCTACGGCAACATGCACAGTAGCTATAACAGTAGTCTACAAAATATACATTTGAATGAACATAGAACAAACAGTAGGTTATTTATGAACTTAGAGATAATTATACTCATTAATTGAGATGATTACCCGTGTTCTGTGTATTTGGGTCAGGTTGATTGACATCTTACCGGCTGAAGGACATCAGGCAGTCATCGCCCCAAGAGCTCAAACAAAGTTAGTCCTCTGTGTCCAGCAACAACAAGATGATCAACAATGTTCAGGAAGTAAACAATGCAAGACGGAGCAAATCAACAGTCCACATACGTAGAATTGCCAGCCCAACAGGCAGCCAGCCAACTCAGCTCAGAACTAGAGTTGCTCTCGGCGGCGGCAGCATCCGAGGTGAACTTGTAGTGAAGGCGAGGGAACGCTATCATCGCTCACCACTGAGGTCCCCAGAGGTGGGGCCACCGCAGAGGCCAGGAAATTCTCTGCTTCTTTGGGAGAGGTGAGGGCCTTGTAATGAGCACCATCCTTAATTTTCAACGTGGCGGGATAGAGTAGAAAAAAAAAATCCAGACCTTTAGCTCGAGCTGTATCCAAAGCCTGATGGAAGGCTTGGCACCATTTAACAGAAAAATTGCTGTAGTCAGGAGAGAAGCGAATCCTCCGACCATTAATGGAGAGAGGGTCTTTCCTGGCAACATGCAGAACAGCCTGGCAGAATGGGTAGCAAAGCAGATTGAAAACAGTTATCTCCTTGCTTACGTGCGTTGCCATCGTAGATCTAACGTGCGCTCATAATCTTGATCTGGAGGTCGCCCGAGAGTAGGGAACCATTTGGGTAGGGAATGTGCAAGAAACTAATAGCACTAGAACTTTTGAGCCCCTCTTCCAGGCCGGTGAGGCGAATGGTACACCCTGTTCCTGCCCTCCATGTCTGCTAACTCGAACTCAATTGCCTGAAGAGCTTTTCGTGGCTATCTAAAATACTGGAATTACTCTCAACAGTGGTTTTCAGTGTATTAACGTCGGATCTGATAATGCCGAGGCTGCCGTCAGAATGGCTAGTTCAACTTGAATAGCACTTAAGTTTCTCATTGGTATCTTTCCGCACCTGGTAAATCTACGTGACGCACAGTTCAAAGTATCCCCACTATTTTTCCAATATGGACTCAGCAATGGCATCGATATCCTGACAGCAGCTTTTACTTTTCGTAGACATCGTCATTAGATAAATTTAATCAATGCGAGATAAGCCAACATGGAAACCAGTAGCTTGAAAAATCAACAATTTGGCAAAGCTGGGTTAGGAGCGGAAAACTTAGGCTGCCATCTTATGCAGTTGATCATGTGACTCCCTATTTGTCATCGTTAATGTTTGCCTACTTGACTATAAAGGTTCCGCAAAATAGGAGACTGACCATCAGCAGTTATGAGTAAGCACGTAGCTTATTCATTTATGTTTTAGCCTATTATTAGTAGACTATTAATGGATATAAAAAGTCCTATTCAGCACATTGTGGCCACCTCTAGACATCCCTTTGCCAGCCCAGGTAAAAATTCTTAGAACCGCCACTGCCCCAAAAGACTACTGGCTCTTACAGAGGAAGTCCATGGATACCACCATCACTGTCCTCTACATCTATACCCCTTTATATGATTTATAGATGGACACCACGATCACTGTCCTCTACATCTACAGCCCTTTATACATGGACACTAGCATCACTGTCCTCAACATCTACAGCCCCTTTATATATATCTACATGGACACCACAATCACTGTCCTCTACATCTACAGCCCTTTATACATGGTCACCACCATCACTGTCCTCAACATCTACAGCCCCTTTATATACCTACATGGACACCACAATCACTGTCCTCTACATGCCTGTATATCCTTTATACATGGTCACCACCATCACTGTCCTCTACATCTACAGCCCTTGATATCCTTTATACCTGGACACCACCATCACTGTCCTCTACATCTACAACCCTTGATATCCTTTATACATGGTCACCACCATCACTGTCCTCTACATCTACAGCCCTTTATATGATTTATAGATGGACACCACGATCACTGTCCTCTACATCTACAGCCCTTTATACATGGACACTAGCATCACTGTCCTCAACATCTACAGCCCCTTTATATATATCTACATGGACACCACAATCACTGTCCTCTACATGCCTGTATATCCTTTATACATGGTCACCACCATCGCTGTCCTCAACATCTACAGCCCCTTTATATACCTACATGGACACCACAATCACTGTCCTCTACATGCCTGTATATCCTTTATACATGGACACCACCATCACTGTCCATTACATCTACACACCTTTATATCCTTTATACATGGTAAATGGATTGCATTTATACTTTTCTAGCTACAACAGCCACTTAAAGTGCTTTACAATCAATGAATGCCTCACATTCATCCATGTGCACACACACACACACACACACACACTGATACACCAACGTCAGTAACAGCCATGCAAGGTGCCAACCAGCTCGTCGGGAGCAGTTAGGGATTAAGCGTGTCTTGCTCAAGGACACCTAGACATTTTTGCAAGGGGGAGCCAATGATCGAACCGGCAACCCTGCAATTACCAGAAGACTTGGTCTACATCCCGAGCCACTGCTGCCCCACGGGACACCATCATCGCTTTCCTCTACATCTACACCCCTTTATACATGGACACCATCATCATCACTGTCCTCTACATCTACACCAATTTTTATCCTTTTAACCACAGACAACACCATTACGGTCTACTTCACCTACATCCATTTTTATCAATTTTTTTTTTATAAATGTAAGTAGGGCAGAGGCAGGCTCAAAATAAGCGTTTACGTAGTCTGTAAAACATCTGAAACCTAAATGTTTGATAAAATAATTGGAAGCTGTTGTGATGAAGGCCACATTTCCCCTGAGAAGGTGGTCGACACGAGCTAGACAGCAACAGCCGATGAGGTTTGATCATGTCATTGATTATGCCTTACACCGAAAAGTCACAGTGTCATTTTCTGACCGTAAAACGGTTGGGTCGGATAGAACTGGGTCCAACCAGGTTTGTGTAACAAGTTATTCCGGGTTTCCTTTCACGCTCGTCGAGCATCCTGTCGAAAACACAGCCTCAGCAGTCAAAGACAACAACTGATGCATCGGTGACACACTGCTGAGGCTCACACCAACGATCAGCTCGCTGGACTGTGCAGTCATGTAACGGCACATTTGCGCCGAGCAACATCTGGTGCTGTTTTTAAGCCAACATCCATTTTCTCCAAGAGAACCGTGGAATGGCGGAGAGGAAGGAGTTGTGTGTGTGTGTGTGTGTGTGGGGGGGGGAGCGTGGTAGTAAAGCCAATCGAAGTCCACCTGGCAATAGCAGGGGCTCTACTTGTTATCAAGCACAGTCAACAGTCTGCCTCCTTGTCCCCACTCGGAACAGTGGGTCCCCACAAAGATAACACAGGTCACAAGACTTCGGCTCCCTTCTGAGTGGTATTTTACGCCAACCAGTTCTTCCACGTTAACACTGGGGGGCTAATCCAGTTCTATTCCACCAGAGGTGGAAAAACCCGGCCCAGAAAGTAAAAACCCTAACCATGTCTTTACTCCATCCATGTATTAAACCAGCTAATTTGGGAAACTAGTCAGTGCAATCTGATGGTTTAGTACATGGGTGGAGTAAAGACACAGTTAGGGTTTTTACTTTCTGGATGGGGTTTTTCCACCTCTGTACTTTACTGTGGATGGGGTATAGCTGAAATCAGAGAGAGGAACAGAAATCAACAAGTAAAAAAAAACGAAAAGTACAAGGGGGAAGTCTAAATATCTTGTGAAAGTATTGCTGTGCTCTAGTCTGCTCCCTACATGTGGTTGAATTACAACTTTCAAAAAAAAAGAAAAAAGAAAAAAAGCACGTGGCTTAACAGACCCATCTTTTTCCTCTTCTGTGAGCCCGGATGGGAAGCAGTCCCGCCACCCTGAGCGTTGGAGGTAAGCGAGAGAAACTAGTGTAAACTACTAATACGACACGTTAGTCCCCTAGCCGAGCGGTGAGTGACGTCGCCTCGTGGCGCGGTAACACCCCGTATCGAATCCCGCACCGGGCAAGAAAGTAACCGGTTGCACCACGCGCGGCATCAGCGGAATGCCGTTGTCGCGTGGAGCTCGGCGGGCGTTATTGTGACAGTAGCGCGTGCGGGCGAAGGAGTCCGTCGAGGCCCGTCCCGAACAAGCGGACCGGGAATTCCCGACACCACCCTCGGACTGCGAACTCGGGGCAAGGTAAGGTTTCGGGGGAGTCCCGGGGCCAGACCGCTTTTGCCGTCCTGTTCTCTTTCAAACGGCTGCCCGAACACGCGCACGCGCGCGTGACGACTCTCGTTTCGACACACTCGGCGCCTTCCTCTCGGTGACGCCATTCGGGGTTAAAGGTTAAAAGCCACCGCCGATCCCGTTCGACGTCGCTAGCGTACCCCTGTGGGCAACACGCCGACGTGCGATTGGCGTAAATGGGAACTTTCGCCGCCCGGCGAGTCAGCGAAAGCAGGTGAACTCAACGCTCCTGGATCACCTACCGGCAACCCGCCCCCCACCCGCAAGCGGGGCCACGCGGCTGGGTTTAACCGTTAGCCCCGCGCGCGACATCAAAACGAAGGGGGATGAGAAGTTCCTTCAACTTCCAAGTCCCGGCGTCTCCGAGTCCGACGCGATTCATATCCGTCTGGCGTTGAAAGGGGAACGGACGTGTAAAGCCGGCGTCAGAGACCCGCGACGCGAACCTCCAAGCGAGACCAAAAACGCGAGGAGCGTCAACAACCCGGCGTTGGTGGAGGTTCAAACGCGGTGCAAGATCATCTGCAAAATAGCACACAGCCCGACAGTCCTCCCCCCCCCCTCTGCCCCCTTCCCCTCCCCCTTTTGTTCCGGCAAACACACGCACACATATAGTGGACAGATTCCGAGACACAAGCGACGGACAACCGTGACTTTCAAGCGGAGCAAACGCGTAAAGGCTTTGCCCTCGGTTACGACAAAACTTGGTGAACGACCAACCTCGATAGTCGTCCCAGATCCCCTCTCTACTCCCCTTTCTCTTCCTCTCTACAGCCCACAGCGGCGGACGACGTCTCCTCGGTCCCCGGCGAGAGCCCCCGCGTTAGACGGCTGCCATTGGTCAGGCTGCGATTCAAACCACGCCCACGTGCGTGCGCTCATTGGCTGGACCCAACGTCAATCATCGTGTCGTCTCGCTCTAACGAGGCGAGTCTGGCGGAGGCGGGCTGAGGACGCCTCCAACTTCTCCCCGTAGCCTCCGACTCCTCCCACCGCCAAAGTTCGCTCTGTTGTTGTTGTTTTTTTGTTTTTTTGTTTTTGGTTGCGTCTGGCTTTGCATTGTGTTTTTGTAGTTTTTATTAGTTTTTGTATTTTTTACCAAATGGACGGGCTTTTTTTGGAGGGCGGTGTTTCGTTTGTTTTTATAATTGACCTTTAAAAATTAATTAACCTAATAATAGTGAAAACTACTAATAAGACACGTTAGTCCCTGGATAACGGGTCTGACCCTTTAGCCGAGCGGTCAGTGATGTCGCCTTGTGGTGCAGCACACCTCGTTTCGAATCCCGCACCGGGCAAGAAAATAACCGGTTACATTGGTGGCAGCGGTGGGACCCGGAAGTGTGCGGATCCTCAGAAGTCTCTTCGGAGCGCGGGAATAACAAAGCGCGGGGGCGCGCTTCCGGGGAGGGTGACGACTAAACTACTAATAAGACACGTTAGCCCCTAGCTAACGGGTCTGACCCTTTAGCCGACCGGTTAGTGATGTCGCCTCGTGGTGCAGTACAGGCCGGATCGAATCCCGCACCGGGCAAGAAAATAACCGGTTACAATAATAATAATAACGACAACTGACCTTTACATGCTTGCCCTGCGATGGCCTGGCAGCCTGTCCAGGGCGACTCCCCGCCTGCCGCCCAGTGACCGCTGGGATAGGCTCCAGCATAGCCCTTTTCGACCAAAGTAGCTCTGGTTCAGGAACCGGTTCCGTTCAGGATTCTGAGAACCTTGGTGTTGTGTGGCGAACGGGCCCGCGTTTCGACCCGTTTTTCGCGGAACCGTTGTGCGTCATCAACGGGGGACTTTGCGCGTTGCACACTGGACGTAAACACGAGCTACATCCCACTGAACCCCACTAGCCAGCAATAATACGGCGTCATAGTGCAGCGAATTCGGGGGGCAGTCCGGGAGACCGTCGCCACAGCCGGGACGCGAACCCGTGTCTCCGGCTCCGCAAGCGACAACGTTAACCAGTCGACAAAAAGGTCAAATCCGTTAGACAAGGACCAACGTGTCTACTTAGCCATGCACGTTACAATATTATGACGTCGTCCAGCTCCACTTTTGGACAACTCTTTTTATCGTCTCTGTGGTCCTTAATTTTGTTTTTTTAACTTGTTGATAATTTGTTCTTGGTTCGAGTGAACCCATTCTTGGCCACCTCATCTACTAATTCGCCATACAGCTTACTCTTTGTCGTGCTACTCTCTAGTTTTGCTGAAACTCGGGAGATGCCCAGATAACAACCCAACACCGAGTTTCCTCAGCACCCTTGTTATCTGCCGATTCCGCCATCATGTACCGCAAGGCCGTCTCCTCTCGCTTCCTCTGGAATGTCACGCGCCCACTGACGTCGTCACGGCTCGCGCCGAGAAACCTGCTATTTTTTTTGGTGCCGGTTCGGAACTAACTGTCCGGTTCCGCAACCAATTTATTTTTGGTGGAAATGCCCTGAACCGTTCAGAAAAAGGGTTTGCGAACCGGCCCCGAACCCGTTCCCTGTTGGTGGAAAAGGGCTAGCAGGATAAGCGGTTTGGATAATGGTGGACGGATGGAAACTGGTAACATAGTGTAACGTGCATGGATAAGAAGACACGCTGGCCGCTGGCTGGCGGGTCTGACCCTTTAGTCGAGCGGTTAGCGATGTCCCCTGCGGTGCGGGCGATACGGGTTTGCCTCCCGGCCGATACGGGTTCGCCTCCCGGCCGCGTCACTTCCTGTGGTTGCGTTGGACCCCGAATTTGCTACAATACTGTGACGAGCATGGATAAGTAGACACGTTGGTCGTTGACTAACGCCGGGTCGGACCCTTTAGTCGACTGGTTAACGTTGTCGCTTGCGGAGCTGGAGACACGGGTTCGTGTCCCGGCTGTGGCGGTTCCCGCGGCTGCCCCCCCGAATTCGCTGTAATACAACAAAACAGCAGAATCACGTACATCTCGATGAAACATTAAGTTTCAAACAGGAAAAAACAAAATAAGGACGCGTGTATGACAATAAATTCACTTAAAAGCTTAAAAATACAGCAAACATTCATTGTTATGATAGCTTTTTTTGTTTTGTGAGAAGGAATTGTTGCCACGTGTTGTTCCATTTCCTTCATAAATACAAATAATGGAGGTTTTTTTTTTTTTTTTTTTTTTGTAAGTTCACATTAGTGAATGTGGAATTTGGCGAGGAGTAAAATTAGATTAATAAGGGAAAATGCATTATCGTCTTTATCACTATAATCATAGCAACCGAATATAATATGTCTACAGTAAAAAGCAAAATCTGAGAAAATGTTGCCAACTATAAAATGGTTAACGTCGTTCCACAGCACATATGTGAAATGACAAGACCAAAATAAATGGGAAGACGCTTCAGGATGTGATTCATAGGAAGAGCGGCTTACATCTGTGTCACTCCCGCAACTTCTGCAAGAAACCTTTCACTGGACAGACTCTATATGAAACTTCTTTCACCTTATTTGTTAGAAGGGACTTCTGTGGTGAGGACCAAACTTTTTCCCCCAGTCAATATTACCAACAAAATTACTCCAGTAACATGTTGCTACAGGAGTAGAAACCATGTTGTCCCGAAACAAGTCCCTCATTCTGGAGTCCATACGTATCTCTATTAAAAGAGAAACACACTTTGCCTAATGGAGAATGAACTGGGTCAGGGGGCGACACCGACAAGGGCGGAGAGAGGTCTACATTCCTCAGTAACATGCACCAGATGGGACCGCGTCAGAAACGATAGGACATTATTTTGGGGTCATTGTTATATCGTATCTTGGTGAGAAATACTGAGTAGTTGTACAGCAGCCTCTTTCTTCTTTATCAAATAACCGACTCACTGGTATAATACCATTGATTAACCATTTATCATAAAATAATGTCTTGTAATACATAACATTACAGTTGTTCCAGATATTAAATCTCCGCGGAGAAAAATTGTGCTTGTAAATCAGTGCCCATGCCAAAAGAACCTCCTTTCCATCCCATCCATCATCCAAACCGCTTCTCCTGCTCTCAGGGTGGCGGGGATGCTGGAGCCTATCTCAGCAGTCACTGGGCGGCAGGCGGCGAGACGCCCTGGACAGGCCGCCAGGCCTTAACACAGGCCAAACCTGTTGGTGAGAATTGGAAAATGTAAGTGGAATTTGATATATATATATATATATATATCCATCCATCCCATTATCCAAACCGCTTATCCTGCTCTCAGGGTGGCGGGGATGCTGGAGCCTATCCCAGCAGGCATTGGGCGGCAGGCGGGGAGACACCCTGGACAGGCCGCCAGGCCATCACAGGATCGAAACACACACACACACACACACACACACACACACACACACACACACACACACACACACACACACACACACACACACATTCATGCTTAGGGACAATTTTAGTGTGGCCGATCCACCTGACCTCCATGTCTTTGGGCTGTGGGAGGAAACCGGAGCCCCCAGAGGAAACCCACACAGACACGGGGAGAACATGCATGAGCTTTATGTGATGTTTTATTTAGTCGGTACGCCCAAAGTCAAGGTCATGCCGCATGAACCCATCTGGCATGGAGTTCAGTTTTTCAGCTATCCGTTCTTTCCGTTCCTTGGGGATATACTGAACAATAATAACTTCAACTTTCAACTGAATTTCACGCAAAAATGAAAAAAATACAATTTATACATATATCATGCCCAAAATGGTGTGAAAAGGGACCCCCCAAGGAAGCTCAGCAGAGCTTATGAGCTTATTTGCTCTCAGCAAAGTAATGTACATAAAGAGCAACAGTTATGATGGGAAAGAAATAAGAACCTACAAAGAAAAATCAAATGAATCCAAAGTCCGAGCCCCATAATTAGCAAGTTGTTAATATATCAGTCAGCAGTATATTTCTGAATGAATTTAAAGACGTGTACGGATGACGACATTTTCAAATCGTCACCGTCACTCGTTCCACACGTGCGGGCCTTTGCACGCCTCAGCGAGGCTCGTGCGTCTAAGCCGGCGCCACTTGGCCGCTGCACGGTTCTTATTTCTGGCGCTAAACGCGTGTGGAGGGGGGCAGGTCTGAACGAGGTCACACGGCCTCTTTCATAGACCACTGACGTCAAGGATGAACCGGTCGACTTGACTTGACCTCTCTTGACTTCGATAGCAGAATCTCGCCTCCCAGACACGGGAGTAACCAAATGAAACATGTTTGGGGGTAAACACAGTGACCAAGGATTCCCACGTGTATTTTTGACAGGAAAGATACTTTGGGGAACCCCCCCCCTTTTTTTTGTTGTTGTTGTCCCCAATTGTACCTGGCCAATCATCTTGTTCCCTGAGCCGTCCCGCAGACTACCACATGCCTCCTCCGATACATGGAGTCCCCCCTCATCTGGCGGTGAGGGGGGGTGTAGCGCGTGGGAGGGTCACGCTATCCCCCCCCCAGTTCCCCCTCCTCCTCCTCTCTGAACAGGCGCCCCGACCGACCAGAGGAGGCGCCAGTGCGGCGACCAGGACTCATACCCACAGCCGACTTTCCACTCGCAGACACGGCCAATTGTGTCTGTAGGGACGCCCGACCAAGCCGGAAGTAACACGGGGATTCGATCTGACGATTCCCGTGTTGGTAGGCAAAGGAATACACCGCTACGCTACCCGGACGCCCCCTTTGGAGAAATCTAAAGGATTACTCTATGTCGTTGCAACGCGCCGCTAGTGTAGTGGTATCATGCAAGATTCCCATTCTTGCGACCCGGGTTCGATTCCCGGGCGGCGCACTGGCTTTTTTTGGAAACGGATGATCCGCTGTGGCGACCCCTAACGGGAGCAGCCGAAAGTAGTAGTAGTAGTAGATTCTATGATGTTGCAACCATGGGTCTCATTTTCATCATTTTTACCAATCGTTTGGCATCATTTTACTCAGCTGCTTCACGGTGATGATTTGGGACAAGTAACCACGCTGGGATATGTAGCACCGCTTTAAAAGTGCATCGGGGCAACTGGATACAAGTGTCTGACACGGTTCAACAAGTCCAGTTCAACCCAAGTACCCACTTGGACGTGAAAACAAAAGCGAGCGTCAAAAGTTATTACTGGAAATGTCCAAGACTATCAGCGTTCAAATGCGTTGCTGAACTATTTCCTTGTTCAACTTGCTCAGCCAACACTTACCGTAGGGAGCAGTAACCGCTGATAAGCAACCTAGCCAGTGCAATTAAGAAGCCATTAAAAATGACACATCGTGTACACACAGTCTGAGGCATTAGTGTCCACAAAGTATCCGCATCTAAAATATCCCCTAAGCATAAGGCTAAACTAAAGAGTAACTAACAGAAAGAACGACAGACTGTCGGCTCTCAGCTTGAGTCCCCGACTCTCATAACTAAGAGTCAAACAAGGATTCTTGGCGTTATCCTGGACTCAGATTTACATTTTAGGAGCCACATCAAATCAGTAACCTCGTCAGCCTACTACCACCTAAAAAACACTGCTCGAGTCAGAGACAAAGTCCAAACAAGACCTAGAAAGGCTCACTCATTTCCAGCAGATGAGATTATTGCAACGGCGTGTTCACAGGCTTGTCAAAAATAGAAGCTATTCGGCAACTCCAGCTTATTCAGAAGGCCGCCGCTGGGGTCCTAACGAAGACTAGGAGATATGATCACATTACACCAGTCCTAAAATCCTTATACTGGTTACCAGCCACTCGGAGAATTGATTTCAAAGTGTTGCTGTTGGTCTATAAATCACTTTGTGGCTCCGGGCCCAAATATATCTCTGACACGCTTGTGTCATATGAACCTTCTAGGATCCTTAGGCCACCTGGGGATGGCCTATTGGCTGCCCCAAGAGTTAGACCAAAAACATGGTGACACAGCATTTTATGATCATGCTACACAGACCTGGAATAACCTCCCAGATGATATCAGACAAGCTGCCACCCTGACCACTTTAAAATCCAAGTTAAAAACCTTCCTATTTTGTACTGCTTACCTTGCCCTGTGACATCTTTTTAGCTAAATAGCCGTTAGCTTAACCAGTTTACTTTTAAGCCTTTTATCCTTCATATTTTCTTGGCTGTACTTTTGCACTTTTTTTTAAAGATTTTTAATTGTAAAATTGTTTACCTTTTACCTTAGTAATTTGGTCACTCTGTAAAGCACTTTGAATTTCTCTAGTGTATGAAATGTGTTGTACAATTAAAATTGCCTTGCCTTGCCTAAACGCCAGACCATTTTACCGAGTTTGCTGATATGTTTTTATCGTGTCAGGCTGGTCTTGGTCTCTGTGATGTTAGCATAGAAGCATAAACACTGCTGCAGCTGGCCATGTTTGATTTAGTAGTTACAGTACCTAAGATAAAAATTTAGCTCCATACTGTAAAAATGGCCAGAATGTGACTTTATAAATCCTCCTGGGGGCGGGGTGGGTGGGGGGGGGGCACCCTGGTGGCTCACCTGGTAGAGCGCGTACCATATGTCAAGATAGAATATACTTTTATTGTCACTGTACATACATACAGTGAAATCCACTCTATACACATACGCTAGAAACTGTGGGCAGCTGTGTACACTAGAAATGAAAGCAGCACCCGGAGGCCAACTCTAGCTTGTCATCGCCTTGGTCAGGGGTGCAGGCAGGAGTATTAACTTAACATACATGTCTTTGATGGTGGGAGAAAACCGGAGCACCCTGGGAAAATCCATGCAAACACGGAAGGAACCTGCAAACTCCACTCGGAAAGGACTGAGGATGGCCAGAGGTTCGAACCCAGGACCTTCTCGCTGTGAGTTAACAGCGCTTACCACTGAGCCACCGTGCTGCCCAAAGGTGAGTCCTTACTGCAGCCACCTGGGTTCAAATCCGACCCGGGTGGACCCTTCGCTACATGCCATCCACTCTCTCTCCCCTTCCCTTTCTCTCTCTCTACTGTCACTGTCAAATGAGGGACCACTATCACGAGGCATGACCACCAGTCGCCTATCCTTGTCCACATGACACTCCTTTTTCAGACTGTGGATGAGTGGCGGCCCATTCAGCCAATAAAAAAAACACCAGAGCCTTCAACTCCGCCTAGACACAAGGCCACGCTCACTCCCATACCATGCAATGATGCTACGATATTGCAACTGGATAAATTAATAGGAGTTGAACTTCAGAGTAACTAAACATCACACCATTTTAGTGAGTTTGTTGACATCTACAGATTGAAAACCATGCGAAGGTTGAAAACATGCCAGGCTGGTCATAATATCGTGTGACGTTAGCGTAGTAGGCTAAACACAGCTGCAGGTAGTAACATTAATAATGGATCTGGTTGATGTAGGTGTGCCAAAGAACCAGCATTAATAATATTATTGACAGTGCAGGTTCTGTCTGACAGACAGACAGCTATCTATCAGTGCTGATAGGTGTGCTATTACACCTAAAGCAAACAGATCCATCAACGTTATTAGCTGTAGCTGTGTTAATTTCACCGGCTACCAAGACTCGCCTGTCAGGTTTTTCACCTTTGCGTGGGTTTTAACATGTCGGCAATCTCAATAAAATGGTTTCGAGCTTAGGTGCCCTTTAAAATCATTAAGTATTTAACCAGACTAACTGTAAATCCAGTCCAACAATCCAGACTAGTGGATGGCGGTAATGCATGCTTAAGTTGTTTGTCAACTGCCAAAACACTGGGGAGGAGGAGGAGGAGGAGGAGACGTAGAAGAATAACAACGACATCTTGTCTGCGCCTTGAGAGCCTGTCCATGAATGTCACAAACAGAATCGGAGACAAGGGACAACCTTGGCGGATGCCGACACCCACCGAAAACGTGTTTGACTTTGTGCTGATAACGCGGACACAGCTCTCCCTTTGGTTATACAAGGACTGGATGGCTTGTAGCAACTGCCCCAGTACCCCATACTCCCACAGTACCCCCCCCCCAGAGTGCCCCGGGGGGGGGGGGTGCCCCCGTAAGCCTTCTCCAAGTCCACAAAACACATGTAGACTGGCTGGTCAAACTCCCAGGCCCCCCTCAGCACTTCAGCAAGGGTAAAAAGCTGGTCCGTTGTTCCACGGCCAGGACGGAATCCACATTGTTCCTCCTGGATCCGAGGTTCGACAATCGGTCGGAGCCTCCTTTCCAGCACCCCAGAGTAGATTTTCCCCAGGGAGCAATTTGATGCCCCAATAATTGGAGCACACCCTCCGGTCCCCTTTTAATAGATGACATAAACATGATAAGCATAGACAAGAGAAGCATCGTCCAGGGAAGTGAAGAAGAAAATAGGAGCGGTGGAAATGGCCAAGATTTTGAGGGATGGAAGCTTGTTGGTCATGTGTACAACGGAAGACCAGAAAAACAAAGCTTTGCGAGTTTATTTGCAAGAAAAATGTGAGTGAAAAGGGGTTCTGGGTGAGGATAGAGTGATACACGAGGAGTGATAAGAGGTGTTCCTGTAGACGAAGACTTGGAAAGACTCAAACGGAGTATTCATGGGGGCAAGGTGAGTGGAATAAAGAGACTGAAAAGAACAATTAATGGTGAAAGGCTAATGAAGATGCGGATCATTTCAATGATTCAGTTTGTGAAGCCATTCTGGAGGATGTAAAGCAGTCAATTAGGGAAAAGGGAAGTGAGCACAAAAAGAAGATTGTACCATGGTGGACAACATCATGTGATGAAGCAATTACGTCTCCAAATAAAGCTTTTAAAATGTTAAAAAGGAACCACGGCTTCAGAATCTTGTTGAATATAAAAGGTTACAAACAAATGTGAGGAGAATTATAAAAATGCAAAGAAGGACTTTTGGAGGACATTTTGTAACTCCGTGGGAAGGGAGAGGAGAACTGATGAAGTCTGGAGCCTGATACAAAGCATGAATGGGATCAGAAGAGGATAAGGGTATCCAGTCTTAAGTGATGGTGAGACAACAGGAGCGAGAGATGAGGAAAAGGCAGAGATGTTGGCGGAAACTTCTGTTAAGATTCACAGTTGGGACAACATTAGTGAAGAGGGGGAAAGAGGAAGGTAAACTACGACAGCAGAAAAGGAGCTATTACATCAGGGAGAAGACCCCAAAGACCTTCTAAACAAGCCCTTTACAAGGACAGAAGTGAACCGCTCCCTCGAGAGAACCAAGATGTCAGCACAGGCAAGGATCAGATTAGTTATGAAATGATAAACTACCTCAGTGGTTCATCCAAGGATACTTTAGTGGACCTATATGATAAAGTGTGGGAGGGTGGGAAATTGCCACAAAGCTGGAAGGAGGCTGTTGTAGTCCCAATACGCAAACCGGGGAAAGATTGTTCAAACCCAGGGAACTACAGACCAATGCTTTAACATCCAACATCTGCAAAATAATAAGAGAAAATGGTAAATGAAAAATTAACAAATTCTATAGAAATAAAGGATATATATCCAAATACCACAGTGGTATATGAGAAGAAGAAATACTATGGATCTAGCTTTATGTTTAGTGTATGAAATTGAAGTGAAAGTGTAGTGGCTTTTTTTTAAACAATATATTGAGAAGACATATAATATGATGTGAGGAGAAGGATTACTAATCAAACTTCATAAATCAGGCATCAGAGGTCGAATATACATGTAGTTGGATTAAGGACTTTTTACTGGGAAGATTAATACAAGTCAGAATAGGAAAGAACTCTTCAGGGAAATGTGTGGTTGAAAATGGAGCACCCCAAGGAAACGTGATTTATAAGCAAGTCACCTGCTAACATTTATTTGAGAATTTCTGATATATTCTCTGCACCATTGCACTTCATCATCTCTTATTTCGCCTGTATAAGTCAATCCTTGTGTATATATCTGAAGACTGTTGTGTTGTAGTGCTGTTATTTTATGCTAAGCACACAGAGAGCCAAGAAACCAGAGTAAAAGTCCAAGTAGTGCAAACCCACATGGCCAGTAAACATGATTCTGATTTATTATTCACTACAATGATTTACTACTACTACTACTACTACTGCTACTACTACTACTACTACTACTACTACTACTACTACTTTTGGCTGCTCCCATTAGGGGTCACCACAGCGGATCACCCGTTTCCATCTCTTCCTGTCCTCTGCATCTTCCTCTGTCACACCAGCCACCCGCCTGTCCTCTCTCACCACATCCATAAACCTCTTTGGCCTTCCTCTTCTCCTCTTCCCTGGCAGCTCCATGTTCAGCATCTTTCTCCCAATATACCCAGCATCTCTCCTCCACACATGTCCAAACCATCTCAATCGTGCCTCTCTTGCTTTGTCTCCAAACTGGCCAACCTGATCTGTCCCTCTAATATACTCGTTCCTAATCCTGTCCTTCTTCATCACTCCCAGTGAAAATCTTATCATCTTCAACTTTGCCACCTCCAGCTCCGCCTCCTGTCTTTTCATCAGTGCCACTGTCACCAAACCATATAACATAGCTGGTCTCACTACCATCTTATAATCTTCCCTTTAACTTTTGCTTGTCCCCTTCTGGATGGCTTGTCCCCTTCTGGACAAGCCATCCAGTCCTTGTCTGTGAATGTTCTCATTCATCCAGGTCGTGGTTATCAGAAGGAGTTGAATCCAGTGCATCTGGACTTGGTATATATCCGTGAAGACGTTTCGCCTCTCATCCAAGAGGCTTCCTCAGTTCGTCTGGACATCCGGTCCTTGTATAACCAAAGTGAGAGCTGTGTCTGCATTCTCGGCACAAAGTCAAACACGTTTTTGGTGGGTGTCGGACTCCGCCAAGGTTGTCCCTTGTCTCCGATTCTGTTTTTGGTATTCATGGACAGGATCTCAAGGCGCAGCCAAGGTGAGGATTGTGTCCATTTTGGGAACCTCCGAACTGCATCTCTGCTCTTCGCAGATGATGTGGTTTTGTTGGCTTCATCAGAACGTGACCTCCAGCGCACACTGGGGCAGTTTGCAGCTGAGTGTGAAATGGCCGGGATGAGAGTCAGCACCTCCAAGTCTGAGGCCATGGTTCTCTACCAGAAAATGGTGGATTGCTCCCTCCGGTTTGGGGATGAGTTGTTGCCTCAAGTGAAGGAGTTCAAGTATCTCAGGGTCTTGTTCTTGAGTGAGGGTAGGATGGAGTGGGAGACTGACAGGTGGATTGGTGCAGCATCAGCAGTAATACGGACGTTGTACCAGACCATTGTGGTGAGGAGGGAGCTGAGCTGGAAGGCAAAGCTCTCAATTTACCAGTCAATCTTCATTCCAACCCTCACATATAGTCATGAGCGTTGGGTAGTGACTGAAAGGGGGAGATCGCAGATACAAGTGGCTGAAATGAGTTTCCTCCATAGGGTGTCTGGGCTCAGCCTTAGAGGTAGGGTGAGGAGCTCGGACATCTGGAGGTAGCTCGGAGTAGAGCCGCTGCTCCTTCGCATCAAAAGGAGCCAGTTGAGGTGGTTTGGGCATCTGATCAGGATGCCTCCTGGGCGCCTTCTTTTGGAGGTTTACCAGGCACGGCCAACTAGGAGGAGACCCCAGGGTAGACCCAGAACTCGCTGGAGGGACTACATGTCCAGTCTGGCCTGGGAACACCTTGGGATCCCCCAGGAGGAGCTGGAGGGCGTTGCTGGGAAGAGGGACATCTGGAGTGCCCAACTTAGCTTGCTGCCACCACGACCCCACCCCGGAGAAGCAGCTGATGATGAATGAATGAATGGTACTTCTGTCACAAATCACTCCCGGTACTCTTCTCCGCCCACTCCACCCTGCCTGCACTCTCCTCTTCACCTCTCTTCTGCACTCCCTGTTACTTTGAACAGTGACCCCAAGTATTTAAACTCATACACCGTCGTATGACAGGACGTGGAAGCGGGGCAGGCTAAGCTAACTGCTAGCCCATGCAGACCAGCAGTTCCGACAGTCATCCTGGCTGGTGTTCGTTCTGCTGGACAGTGATTTTTTTTTAGTTTAGATACATGTGTTAATTTAGATAGATGTGTTTGTTGGTATGTGTGTTCTTGTAGTTTTTGGATATGTGTTTTTGTCTTCACGTTGCACTGCTGGGGGCTGGGGGAAACGACATTTTGTTCCATTTCATGTGCACAAGTGCATGAAACAAAATGACAAATAAAGTGTTTTTGATTCTGAAGTATAGAGGTAAGTGAGAGGTAATGAGTCGTTCATCTGTTGGACATGATCATTATTTCCTTTTATGTACAGCAGGTAGTGGAAGCAGTGCAGGACACACCAAATACGGGATATTTGGAAACACTCAGTGGGATACATTTAGAGAGATAAGCGATAGAAGTTTTTAAAAATATAGATAGAGAACAGGATGTAGAAATATATATTGGAAATGTGAGAGATGCGATAATTGGGGCTGCTAATCAGACAGTTATAAGCACAGCTGGTACGAAAAGGCGGAAGTTAGCTCCGTGGTGGAATGATGAGTATAATGAGGTAATAAAGAAGTGTAATAAGGCTTTTAAGGTATTAAAAAACACTCGAACTTCGAACATTTCATACAGTATAAAAGAATGCAAGTGGTGGTTCAAAAGACTATTAAAGAAGCTGAAAGGAGGTATTTGAGACCATTTTGTGAATCCATAGGGTGAAGCACTCCAATTAACCAAGTTTGGGAAATGACAAAGAAAATGAGGGGTGCAAGATGGGAGTTGGGGGTACTCAGTATTTCTAAGGGGGGGTAGGGGGTTCTGACGAGTGAAGATGAAGAGAAAGGCGACACATATATATATAGCCAAAGCAATGGTTGAGGTTCCTAGTTCTGGTCAGAAGAAGAGATAAGTGGAAGACGACAAACAAGTGAAGGAAGTAAAGAATTCCAACTAAGTTAAATCAGTTCATCTGGACACAGTGTTTATTGAGAGAAATGGTTCATCACCCATCTAAGTGACCTCTTCAGTCTCACCTGACTGCAGGTATCCGGGTATCCCCACCCTTATAAACAATGCAGTGGCATAGCGACCGGAACCAACGATCGGTTTCATATGCAAATATGGCTCTGGAATATTCGGAACAAACTTCTTCCGCATTTGCTGGTGCAGCATGACCAATAATCTCAGCGCAGCAGTGATCCGCTTTGTGCGCAGTTCCCGCCTTTGCGCCGTTAAGCTCCCGAGGCTTCATTAAAGGGCGGAGCTTTCTGTAAGACAGGCTTTCCTTCGCCGCCATACAGGCGGGCCTGACTGATGCTGCGGTCTCCTCCATTAGCTCGGAATTCACCTCAATGACTTTATTTGGCAGAGTCGCCTGTTGCTTAGTCCAATGGTTCTCAAACTTTTTGGGGTCCTGGACCCCCTGCGTATTTTTGATCTACCTTGAGGACCCCTCCACCTGATCTTGGGGGAGGGGGGTTGCAATTTGGTGGAAACAGTAGAAACTGCATTTTAAATTGCATTATAGCATTTATTCACTCTTTGGGGCAAAAATAAGAGCTTTCAGTGGTAACTTAATTATAGTTAACAAAAAAGAATATGTATTCAGTAACTTTTAACAATGCAAACGGGAGCGAGATCTCTTATTAAAATACAATAAATGACACTTGTGAAACAGGTGTAATTAGAGAAAAAAGTCCTGTTACCCTTTATAGTTTAGGTAGATAAAGGTCTCAGTCACATTTGAGTAAAATAATCCTATTTCTATAAATGTCATAGGATCTTTTTTTAAAAGATATTTTATTTTCACGGACCCCTTGCAATTACACCACGGACCACTAGGGGTCCGCGGACCCCCGGTTGAGAAACACTGGCTTAGTCAATGCCACTTCAGCGGCCCTCCTGTGTGCAACGCTGTCCCTGTGTTTATATATTGTAACGTGCATGGATAAGAAGACACGCTGGCCGCTGGCTGGCGGGTCTGACCCTTTAGTCGACTGGTTAACGTTGTCGCTTGCGGAGCGGGAGACACAGGTTCGCGTCCCGGCCATGGCGACGGTCTCCCAGACTGCCCCCCGAATTCGCTACACTGTCTTTCTTCGGAGCTTGTTCTGAGCGGCGCTGCTCACTTCCCCGTTAGTCCGCTTCTCGGACAAGTGGGTGCCACGTACCCTTCAGACAGAAGGAGGGTTTCTGCGTCCCTGCTAGCGGTCCACCCCAAGTACAGCCATGTATACCGGCTCTTCCGGTCTCTCCATTACTGGCTGTTCCAGTTTGACGGGAGAGAGGAGCAAGAGGGGTTAGGGTCGTGACCGGCCGCGGCCTCTTCCTCTAGCGAGGTGTTCCCTCCACCCTCTCCAGCCAGAGAGGACTCTTCTTCCGCTTCTTCCTGCTGCGCTGCACCCCGACGGGCGGTGGGCTAACAGCGGTCCCAGGGCTTGCAGCAGGTGACTCGGTCATGCTAATGTAAACTACTAATAAGACACGTTAGCCCCTAGCTAACGGGTCTGACCCTTTAGCCGAGCGGTTAGTGACGTCGCCTTGTGGTCCAGTACACCTCGTCGAATCCCGCACCGGGCAAGAAAATAACCGGTCACACTGACGTCGCTAGAACACGATTTCTTAGTGAAACCGAAGTTAATTAAACCGCCTTGTTTTCTTGTTGACATGGCTATTGATGCTAACTGCAAACAGAAAATGCTAAGGACTCCACGCACAGATCAGCGGGACTCAGCCGCCAACGTTCATATTTCTTCTACGAATCTGTGAGTTAACGCGTAGACACGAGTGGCGTTTGATTTGCGCCGCAGCGCCGCCCCGCCTTGGTGGTCATGACAAGAACAGCATGCGTAGTTGTCTCTATTGAAGTGAATCGGTGTTAAATCGCCGTCATGCATGAAGGAATGACACATTCGCAATGTTACACATAATAAGCCATGACGACGACGATACACAAAACTGGAATTGCATGTCAAAATAACACATTGTCAATATTTTTAGAGATCCCCCCCCCCCAAATGTCACAAATCACGTTTTCAGGGGAGCTCATGTCTTATTAAGGGGAGCTCAACCCCCTCCTAGGTCCCCCGTAGTTCGCACCAACCACAGCAGTGTAAGATGGTGACAGGTGTACTCTTAGGCCGCTCCTCGCTTCAGGGATGGTCGTTTCCCTTTTCACGAGTTCCTCTTTGAAAGAGGAATACAAGCACAAGCATTAAGGGTGTGTAGTATTGTGGCTTTTAAAGCACCATCTGTGCCAGGGTTGCAGGTAGAAATGAGGGAAATGCTGCTGGAGTGAAGAAGACAACAAATTATGAAGACATATTGGGTCAATTTACAAGGACATAATAACCATCAAGTCAGTTTTATTTGTATAGCCCATCCATCCATCCATCCATCCATCCATCCATTATCCAAACCGCTTATCCTGCTCTCAGGGTCGCGGGGATGCTGGAGCTTATCCCAATATCACAAATTACAAATTTGCCTCACTGGGCTTTAAAGCAACACAACATCCCATCTTTAGACCCTCTCATTGGCTAAGGAACAACTCCCTAAACCCCCCCCCCCACAAAAAACCCTTTAACAGGGAGAAAAAACAGGAAGAAAGCTCAGGGAGAGCAACAGAGGAGGGATCTCTCCCCCAAGACGGACAACGTGCAATGGATGTTGTGTTTACACAACTTACACAATACAGCACTGAAAGAGGATAACAGAATTATAATAGAATTATAAAATATACGAAGGATATGATGAGGAGGAGGCCGAGCAGTGTCCAGACGCCACCGGAACAGCCCAGGACCCGGGCCACGCCACCACCATCACCATGTTAAAAAAACAAAACAAGACAAGATAACAACATGATGTGGATTTATGAGATATATCCGTCACCATGGAGACCTGGGAGGAGGACCGACTGCACCGTCCTACAATAAGTGCTACTGAGCCATGCTGGGCACATGAAAAAAGGCCAATAATGAGCTCGGGTTGGGTCGTTCAGAAGAACACTAGTGATATATGTAGTAGGTGTACTGGATAGGAGCTATCCTCTAACTATTGTTCTGCCAGCTATACCCCCTTGGTGTTTGCCACAGCCAGATAGAGCTTAGCCTCCTTGAATTGATAAGAGATGAACGTGGGGGGGAAATTGTAAGATCTTTAATTCATGCACCAGGAGGAATTACTTTGGTTATTTACAGATTTCAAAGCTCTAAGGACCCTAAAACAGGAAGAACAGCAGCAGCAACAGTAATCCCCGAGCTCACTGTTGCGTATGAGAGGAGACCTGAGGAGGATGCATCTGTTTCTGCATGTGAAACGATGGCCATGGTTAACGCTTTGCTATGGGTAGAGGAGCATCGGAGCCACGTGCAGCATTAATGAGTTTAAACGTTGGCAACCGCAGGAGTAGAGAGGGGGGGGGTTGTTGTCTGAAACACAGTCACTGTTCAGAATTAACACGTTTGCTAGTTTTGTGTGGGTTTAGTGTGAGTTGACGGGAGCGAGAAGGCGGATAAATCAGCAAAAAGGGCTTGGAAGAGTGGGATTACAGTAAATATTCATTCAGTCACTCATTCATTATCTGAACCGCTTACCCTGCTCTCAGGGATGCCGCCCTATTCCAGCAGTCATTGGGCGGCAGGGGGGGGAGACACCCTGGACAGGCCGCCAGGCCATCACAGGGCCCACACACACACACACACACACACACACACACACACACACACACACACACACACACACTCATACCTAGGCACAATTTAGTACGGCCGATTCACCTGACCTCCATGTCTTTGGACTGTGGGAGGAAACCCACGCAGACATGGGGAGAACATGCAAACTCCACACAGAGGATGACCCGGGATGACCCCCAAGGTTGGACTACCCCGGGGCTCGAACCCAGGACCTTCTTGCTGCGCCGCCATGCTGCACAGTAAATATTCAGTAGGGAAATATTAGATATACTTTAAAGTAAATGCTAGGTAGTCAGAAGCTAAAGTGGTGATTAAGGGACAGATGTGGCAGAACGAGTAGGACAAAGAAAGTAAAGGAAGATATATTCTTAAAAATAAACCATTAGTTGTGAGTGTAGGTTCTGGAGGATGAAACAGGAAAGAGAGGAGGGTTCCCAGATAGCAACATTGCTGTGGCCCGGACCCGCCCCACACCCGACACTTCATCCGGCCCGCATACCGCCTGGAATGATGGCACTTGGGCGGTCCGCTCCTGTTTGCCAGATTTGGGCCAGAACCAAGCCATAGGTGGCCCATATGTGTTTTGTGATATTTGGACCATATTCACCATTTACCACACGGGCCACTTCAGGGTCACATCCAGATCACATGTTGCCCAGAGCACCGCATCTTTGCCAAAAAAGGCCCACATGTGATTTGGCATATTTGGGCCATATTTGCTGTTATACATGTGGGCCACTTCAGGCTCACACCCAGTTTGTCAGGGCCAGAAGAAGGCCGTCAGTGTTGCATCACTGCCTGAAGTGGCCCACATCCGGATGCTGTCTGGGTTACAACAAGATTCAGCAATACTAGTCTAGCAGAATATAGCAGAGGGCGTGAATATTGTGGAGAGGAAGAAACAGTGGACCACGTGTCACTGTATTGCCAGAAACATGACTCCGATAGAGGTTTTGAGGAATGCACTACGAGAGATTGGCGAGCAAAATACCAGTAATCTAAACAACACCTTCAGGTGACAAGCGCTGGAATCTTCTTTTAGAGATCAGCAAGAATAATAGATAGAATTTGAGAAATATCAATATTTATTTATTTATTTTGATTCGGTTCCTTTTATTTATTTATTGATTCATGCCTATAGTGTTTATTGCTTTGATTGTATTTGATTGGTAGAAGTAGCGCTTTAATAATAATAATAATAATGCATTTTATTTGTGGGCGCCTTTCAAAACACTCAAGGACGCCTTACAGAAAGAAAAAAAAAACAAAAAAACAAGCCGCACGGCATCGAACAGCGTAAAATAGTTCTCACTCCAAACCAGTGGGTGGCAGTAATGCGCCATAAAGCTGTTCGCCAACCGCCAATAAACTCAAAGGAAGAAGCGGAAGCCGCTCTTCCTCGGCAGAACTCGGGTGACGGTTGTAGGGGTGGGTGGTGAAGCGGTGCAGGGACTAAACCTGTTTGCTGGGCGTCGCGCTTCTCACAATATAATCACACAGGCCAACGTTTAAACACACGCTTGCTGGAAGAACTGCCAAACGAGACGTCACGTCCGGCAGTGCAGAACTTGGGCCGGCGTAGAGCTGGGTCCTGGATCACCGGGCGGGTCTGAGTAAATGATTTACCACGTGTAGGCTTAGTTCAGACACGGTTGTTGACCGCCGGGTCGCGGCTGCGTGTGTTTGTGTTCCCCGCGAGGCAGAATGGCCGCCCTGCGTGCGGCGAAGCGTGCCCTGAGGAACGACATCAAACGGCGGGTCGCGGCGCTCAGCGACCGGGAGAAGCTCCGGCAGTCCCGCGTCGTGTCGACGCAGGTGGGTTGAGTCCGTCCGGACCCGGCGGTCTGCGTGCCGCGGTGCTGCGTGGTGGTACGAGCTGGTTTCGGGGGTACCTTTTCCCCGGTCTGAGGTCGAGGCTGACGGTCTTCACGTGTTATTTATCTACTAGCAGCTACTTATTACGGACTTTCACCGAAGAGCGGGTCTTTCCCCCGGCTGTTTATTTATTTCCCCCGGCTGTTTATTTCCCCCGGCTGTTAATTTCCCCCGGGTGTTTATTTCCCCCGGCTGTTAATTTCCCCCGGCTGTTAATTTCCCCCGGCTGTTCATTTCCCCCGGCTGTTCATTTCCCCCGGCTGTTATTTTCCCCCGGCTGTTCATTTCCCCCGGCTGTTCATCCCCCCCGGCTGTTTATTTCCCCCGGCTGTTTATTTCCCCCGGCTGTTTATTTCCCCCGGCTGTTCATTCCCCCCGGCTGTTCATTTTCCCCGGGTGTTTATTTCCCCCGGCTGTTCATTTCCCCCGGGTGTTTATTTTCCCCGGGTGTTTATTTTCCCCGGGTGTTTATTTCCCCCGGCTGTTTATTTCCCCCGGCTGTTAATTTCCCCCGGCTGTTTATTTATTTCCCCCGGCTGTTCATTTCCCCCGGCTGTTTATTTCCCCCGCGTCGGATGTCCACGAGGGGAAAGACCACAGGTGCTCTCTACGAAACCGGGTTTCTTGGCTCTTTAGTGATCATGCTTTGGTTTCGACGCAGACCATTTGTATAATGCAAATCACATGAAACTCCGGCGCGTGGAGTGAGTGAAGAATGGGCTCTTTATCGGGTTCAGGGCGGGACCGAGTTTGGACGGGTCCAAATGGATCCTAACGCTCCAAACTGGGGGTTTTCCACACTAGCGTTGATGGTTTGGATTGATGTGGGGCCAGGTGAAGTACACCTGTGCTAAAGTGGACGTCTACCTCTTTAATAGATATGCTAATGTCTATTAGATAGCATTTGATTTTTAGTACAGTGTTTAGAGAGTCGAACGGAAACCTCAGTACCCACTTGGCAAAGAATCTTTGGCCCAAATATGGCCCACGTCTGCAGGTATCTTGCGGCCCACGTTTGGCCTTGAATGACGGCGTTGACTCAGGGTGAGTGCGGCTGCCTCAACTCAGCCACATTTGGGCCACCTCTGGCCCACATAGTATGTGCTGTAACCCAAGTCAAGCCCGGTCCATTACATTTGGGCCATGTCTGGCCCACACAACAGTTGCCGTAACCCAAGTCAGGCCCTGCTTATGACATTTGGGCCACATCTGGCCCACACAACACTTGCCAGTGCCATAACTGACCCGTAAGTACCAAAAGGGCCCCAGATTAGGCCCAAATGTGTCTGCTATATGGGTAGCCATTTAAATATAAGGGATTATTCCCTTCAACAATTCTAAAATAATGTACATATAATTGTATTTGCTATGCTGATACAATAGACTAATTCTCAGTGTCATAAAATTAGGTCACACAAAATATGATAAACTTAAAAAGCACGTTGATGTTATAAATTCATACATCTTCTAACTTTTATGAATGTAACTTTAGTATGCTTTTGACGAAACCCTCTGCTGGTATTTGTTTGTATACCATCCATCCATTATCCAAACCGCTTATCCTGCTCTCAGGGTGGCGGGGATACTGGCGCCTATCCCAGCAGTCACTGGGCGGCAGGCGGGGAGACACCCTGGACAGGCCGCCGGGCCATCACAGAGGATAAACAATTCCAATTCTTGGCTGTCCTGGACACAGCCAAGGTCCCAAATGGTAGCGGCCACTGTATTATGTCTTCTTGCATTAACCAGTAATGTCCACTGCTGTTTCTTTCAGCTATTCAGACACCCGAAGTATGCAGGCTGTGAGCGCATTGCGGTGTTCCTTAGCATGGATGATGAGGTGAGCACTGAGGAAATCATCAAGGATGTCTTTAAACAGGGTAAAACCTGTTTCATCCCCAAGTACCAGGTCAACACCAGTCATATGGACATGCTGAGGCTGAATAGTGTGCAGGACATGGATACCCTACCTCTCACTTCCTGGAACATCAGACAGCCTGCTGACGGTGACAATACCAGAGAAGAAGCACTGGCTACAGGTCAGCACACACTCATGCACAAACAAACACCAATCATCTGTGTTATCAGCGATGACTTGTTAATCCTTGTAGTTCCCCTTTTTGCTTTTGTTTTTTTCACCCCCCCCCCCCCCACTCTCCGAGCCATCCTGGTTGCTGCTCCACCCCCTCTGCTGATCCGGGGAGGGCTGCAGACTACCACATGCCTCCTCCGATACATGTGGAGTCGCCAGCCGCTTCTTTTCACCTGACAGCGAGGAGTTTCACCAGGGGGACATAGCGCATGGGAGGATCACGCCCCCCCCCCCCCCAAACAGGCGCCCCGACTGACCAGAGGAGGCGCTAGTGCAGCAACCAGGACATACCCACATTCGGCTTCCCACCCACAGGCACGAACAATAGTGTTTGTGGGGACGCCCGACCGAGACGGGGATTCGAACCGGCGATCCCCGTGTTGGTAGGCAACGGAATAGACTGCTGTGCTACCCCGATACCCCACTTTGTGGGTTTTTGAAATAGAAATAACCTGATGCCCTGTAAGAAATGCCTCTAGTACCTGCTGATCAGTGGGCTTTTAAGGCGGAGCGATGATGACAGTATCAGATATCATAACCTTTTTTTACTGAATACTTCTATCAGTAATGTAATGATATTTTGGGGATGGCTGTTGGTGGTTTCATGTATTTACACATGAGAACATTTTGAGAACTCATTAGTACCGTCTTCATGCATGCTCAGTAATCCAGGTTAGAACATCACAGAAAGGTGAATCAGTTCATCTGGACACAACATGTAAACTAAATGTATTGCTCTCTTTTACAAACATGAGCTCATATTTACTCTAGTGTTTTTTAATTAATAAAATTCCAGGACTTTATCTTATTGTGTGTGTAGTCTGTAGTCTTCTGTTTGAAACACATTTTATCTTATTGTGTGAACTTAAGTTGCCCAGTAGATGGCACTGTTGTGTATTAAAAGAAAATGACCTGCTGATACAGATTCAGTGAGAAAGACTCGTCTTGTTCTACAGCTTCAGATTTGGTTTGAGAAAATCATAATGAATGTGGACACGTTTCCTTAACCCCACGTTTGGTCACCGGGGTACCTCTAAATGGAGTGACACTGATGGTAGGTGGGGTAGTAGCCGGTGGTAGATATGTTTCTCGTGTTTTCAGATGGGGTAGACTTTTCTTGATTCCATGATTCAAACCCACAGTATGTGGGTTGCAGGTCTGGCTTCCTACCTCTTGCCCACCTCTTGGCTTTCCAGGCACAAAAGTATTTTTGAAGCAATGCATTTGCATTTATTTTCTTAGTCTGCCTCCAAACAAAATGTGTTTATTGTGACATCCTGCAACCCACATGGCCTCAATGCTGAGACCCACTTATGGGTTTCAACCCATCGTTTGCAAACCATTGCTATACACCATTTTATCCTAAGTAACCAAACAGAGATTTGGCTATGTTGGCTGGTCCAAAGTCTCTACCAGAGAGAGAGCTACTTCTACTACTATTTCTACCACTACTACTTTTGGCTGCTCCCGTTAGGGGTCGCCACAGGGGATCATCTGTTTCCATCTCTTCCTGTCCTTTGCGTCTTCCTCTGTCACACCAGCCTCCTCTTTGGCCTTCCTCTTCTCCTCTTCCCTGGCAGCTCCATATTCAGCATCCTTCTCCCAATATACCCAGCATCTCTCCTCCACACATGTCCAAACCATCTCAATCTTGTCTCTCTTGCTTTGTCTCCAAGCTGTCCAACTTGAGCTGCCCCTCTAATATACTCCTCCCTAATCCTGTCCTTCTTCGTCACTCCCAGTGAAAATTTTATCATCTTCATCCCTGCCACCTCCAGCTCCACTTCCTGTCTTTTCATCAGTGCCACTGTGTCCAGACCATATAACATAGCTGGTCTCACAACCATCTTGTAAACCTTCCCTTTATCTCTTGCTGGTAGCCTTCTGTCACAAATCACTCCTGACACTCTTTTCCACCCTGCCTGCACTCTCTTCTTCACCTCTCTCCTGCACTCCCCGTTACTTTGGACAGTTGACCGCAAGTATTTAAACTCATACCCCATCATCACCTCTACTCCTTACATCCTGACCATTACACTGTCCTCCCTCTCATTCACGTATATGTATTCCGTCTTGCTCCTACTGACTTTCATTCCTCTTCTCTCCAGTGCATACCTCCACCTCTCCAGGCTCTCCTCAACCTGCACCCTACTCTCACTATAGATCACAATGTCATCCGCAAACATCGTAGTCCACGGAGACTCCTGACTGATCTTGTCCGTCAACCTGTCCATCACCACTGCAAACAAGAAAGGGCTCAGAGAGAGCAAATGGTATAAAAAACATCTTCCACCTCCCCATGTCTCACTTAACTCTCTGCTCCCTTCCAGAAGGCCTGGACTTGATCCTGATGCCAGGCTTGGGCTTTGACCGATCCGGGAACCGTCTGGGGCGAGGGAAAGGCTTCTACGACACCTACCTGGAGCGTTGCATCAGACACCCCCGGGGCAAGCCGTACACCATCGCCTTGGCCTTCAAAGAGCAGCTGTGTCAGGAGATCCCAGTCAACGACAACGATGTGCTCATAGATGAGGTCCTGTATGAGGACAGGGAGTAGAAGACTAGAGAGACTTCATCTGTGATGCAGTGGACAGACCACTGCAACAGTGGGAGTGGAATCAAATGGTCATATAAGAATGACTAAGGCTTTGAAAGCTAAACAAGTTATTTCAGCAAATCTAATTGGTCGATCAAATTGTGGAAAACGAAAACGCAGTTGAAATTTGAGGTGAAAGCTTTCTCCTCAAAAGGTTACGTTTCAGTTTAAACTTGACAAGAGCGAAAACAGTTTGTAAACCATTGCTGAAAATAGGCTCCGACAGCCATCTTGTATTATTGTTCACAAATTATAATTACTGACTGAGAAATTTTTAAGATTGTAAAAATTTTAAGAAGCTTTGTATGTCATCAGTGTTAAAAATGTCAAATTATTGCATGAGTTTACATGATACCCTTTCTGGGTTTAATTTTCTTTTTCTACTTGTAGGATGCCTCTGCAAACAATTTAAAAATATTTTTATTATTTCCTGGCCTTTCAAAAAAAAAAATTTCCAGGAAGGTTGGTGCAGAAATTCATCCATTAACTAAATTGTTTGACCCTGAGAGAGACCACCAATTCCCTTATTACCGGCATTGTAAACCTCCAAACATAGAGTCCAGTGCTGAGACCTGTTGGTTTTGAATCGTCATCAAAAATTAACACATTTTTGTGCCGTTCTGAAGCAAGTTTACAGCATTTTTCTTTTACAACACATGAACTGATATGGACAGGAAATCAAATTTTCCTCAAAATCTAGGTAATGTCCACTATTTGCCTTAAAGATGAACTGCAGAGTTTTTGGCCACTAGTAGCGCTACTGAGCATAGGTGGGTCCTTATAAATACACTAACTTCCTCTCCAAGCTGCTATGCTGGTATCCTAATGTTAACACTGGAGCCTTGTAATCAAGTCTTATAGCATCTAAATATTAAAAACGGAGATTTTCCAAACATATTTTGAAGGCAGTAACTTTTGTTGACGTAGATAACGCATCCTCTACATCCATCCATAATCCAAGCCGCTTACACCAACCGGGGTCGTGGGGATGCTGGAGCCTACCCCAGCAGTCACTGGGCGGCAGGCGGGGAAGACACCCTGGACAGGCTGCCAGGCCATCACAGGGCCCATCCTCTACATCCGCACAACTGAAATTAATGTTGATGTGGAAAACTCCACCGTTCAGCCTTAATTGCATCTTGTATTGGGTCTGGACTTGATTCGACAAGTTTGTGCAGAATCTGAGAATCTTAATTCTTCCCACGCTCCTGGAGAGCTTTTCAGAGGTCTTCCTGTGGCGTTGCAGTATGTTTTACCTTTTCCCTATTTACATGTTCCCATAGACGTTCACTGGGGTTAAGGTGTGGTGACTGGTCAGCCGCACTCCTATCACCCATGGAGTGTAAATAGTCCTGGCAAACCTTTGGTGTTGGTTTCTGATCACCGTCCTGCTGGAGAAGGAATCCACTTGCACAACCTTAAAGGGCAGCTTAGCAGTCATATCAGTCTGTCTTCATCTACTGACACTGATGAAGGGGATGTAGAAGGAGTGTAGACGTAGAGGACAGTGATGGTGGTGTCCATGTTTAAAGGAGGCGGGCGGCACAGTGGACCAGTGGTTAGCACTGTTGCCTCACAGGAAGAAGGTCCTGGGTTCGAACCCCGGGGTCGTCCCGGGTCCTCTCTGTGTGGAGTTTGCATGTTCTCCCCGTGTCTTGCATGTTAGGCTAAATAGTCCTGCCTGTGTGCCTCTGAGCAAGACAACGGAAAGAAGAACTGGAGTTGGTCCCCGGGCGCTGCAGCTGCCCACTGCTGCTATACAATAGGATGGGTTACATGCAGAGAACACACGTCATTGTATGTATACACGGTGACGATAAAGTGTCTTCTTGTTCCGACCCTTTAGTCTAGGGGACGTACATACAGGGCCTAACATCATGCAGCGAGAACGCGGGTTGCAACACAAAAACCACGATGCCGACTAAAATGCAGAAATATTATAGATAATGTGAACGTCACAGCCAACAAGGGAACTAAGAGTGGTGCCCAAGTAAAGAAATGATAAAAAAGTGACCTCCTAAACTAGCGCAATATGATTCTAGACTAATACATACAGAGGGTGGCGCTCACTCCTAACCTGGTGTATATAGCAAAGATAGGGTACGTGATGAAGACTACACCCATGGGCAGCTTACCTATCCCCTTGACCCTGCGCGTAAAACCCCCGAAATGCTACACTGTGTGTAGCTCGTAAAACAAAGCAGCACAACAAACAAACATAACAAAACAACAAGACGGCCTCTCCGAACAAAGGACCGGAGGGCATTTCAACAGGCGGTGGGGTGGCTGGGTGGATCTGGAAACACCCGGGCTCAGCCAGCAGCTCCACAGGAGGCGGGGTATTACCTGAGGCGGAGTATTACCTGAGGCGGGGGTGGGGGGATTACACAGACACGCGGCACTAGGGCCGTAACGCTTCTTCTAAAAAGGGTCTAAAGGGGTGTAGGTGGACTGGACAGTGATGGGGGTGTCCATGGATTTAAGGGTTGTAAAAGGCATGCGACCTGTTTTAAGATAAAGACATGGTTTGGAAACTGCTACTCTTACGCCATGTGATTTGTAGAGCGGTTGATGGCATTCTTGAATAACAAAAGCCACTAATCCCTTTCAATGAGTGATGAAAAACCAGTCTTGCTAATGGACTCCTATTGTCTTCACTGTATGCGCCGTGTTTATCTGACAGCTGATGTCCGTTAAGGACATTCAGTGTGGGGAGAGAGACTCTCAGCCATAGTTTATCATGTCAGAGGACAAGAGCGCCGTCTCCGTTTGTCTCTTCCCTGCTTCTTCAGTGTCTTAGCCCTCACGCTCTTGTAGAGTTTTTACCCAGAGGGCATCCGGATGTGGGCCACTTCAGGCAATGACGCGGCACTGACGGCCTTCTTCTGGCCCTGACAAACTGGGTGTGAGCCTGAAGTGGCCCACATGTATAATAGCAAATATGGCCCAAATATGCCAAATCACATGTGGGCTTTCTTTGGCAAAGATGCGGCGCTCTGGGCAACATGTAATCTGGATGTGACCCCGAAGTGGCCCGTGTGGTAAATGGTGAATATGGCCCAAATATCACACAACAAATATGGGCCACCTTTGGCAAATATGTGGCACACGCAGCATTGCTATGGCTTGGTTCTGGCCCAGATCTGGCAAACAGGAGCGGACTGCCCAAGTGCCATCCGTCGTAGCACCTGACACTGGGCCGGATCCGCCCTCAGTCCGGCAGATCCCCATAGGAATCACATCCGCCCATAGACCCCCCCCCCTGCCTCTGGGCTGATTCTGGCAGATCATTATAACAATCGCATCCGCTTCTAAACCGCCCTGCGCCTCTGGCCAGAGTGTGGCCCCCGAAAGTCCAAAAGACAGTGGGGCAAAAAGACACTGGGGTGGATCCGTTTTGCGGATCCGCACCAGTTGCTGTGATACATCCGGCCCGGATCTGGCCCAGTTTCATTTCGCTGTCTGGGATCATCCCACACGGTATGTGGGCCGGATGGAAGTGTCGGGTGTGGGACGGGTCCGGGGCCACAGCAGGTTTGCTACCTGGGCCGAGCTGATTCGACCAGGATCACAGGAGTATAACAGGCTCTTAAGTCAACTCACATTCACATTTTGCACAGCTAACCTGATGAGGATGAGATAAAAAACTATTGCACAGGTAGAAATGTACATGCCTCAGAGGACACATGCAGGTCATTTGTTAGTTACGGGCTTGGAACAGCTATTGCACTGTGACATTTGTTGCGGTCTTTGTGAGTCATAGCATATGCCTTCATCAGTTAGAAGGCACTTTCCAAGTTGGGTAATATACTAATTTGCTGATGAGTTAAGCTCTGGAGGACAAAAGCCGTGACCTGATGCATTAATTCCCATGTGCGCACAAGGAGGTTGCACACGTCACTTCTTATTAACGGCGCAAAGCCGCCTTTGGTTTAACAGGGAGTCGTTGTACATTGTGTGAACTTTGTGGGCGGTGAAGAAACAGCTTGTGGCCTGAGCAAAGCGGTGTAAAAACGCTAAACATTATGAATATATTAACCCTTTCAGACAACATTCATGTTGCCTGCTCATGTCCGAGAAATTCAGTCTTATGATATGTTAGATGTCTTGTGATGTTTTGTGCTCGTGTTGCGCAAACATCTGGTTCACTGCGTCTGGCGACCTTTCACATGCAGAATTTCAAAAATCCACAAATGACCAGCATAATATATATATATATATATATATATATATATATATATACGTACATGTCTCTAAGCTGATGATGGCTTATGGCATGACACAGGCTTGTACTATCCATTAAGGAATTTACTTGAATCACTGGATTGAGAGTCAGCACCTCCAAGTCTGAGGCCATGGTTCCTTACCGGAAAATGGTGGCTTGCTCCCTCCGGGTTGGGGATGAGTTGTTGCCTCAAGTGAAGGAGTTCAGGTAACTCAGGGTCTTGTTCACGAGTGAGGGTAGGATGGAGCGTGAGACTGACAAGCGGTTTGGTGCAGCATCAGCAGTAATGTGGATGTTGTACCGGACCGTTGTGGTGAGGAGGGAGCTGAGCCGGAAGGCAAAGCTCTCAGTTTACCAGCCAATCTTTGTTCGAACCCTCACCTATGGTCATGAGCTTTGGGTGGTGACCGAAAGGGTGAGATCGTGGATACAAGTGGCTGAAATGAGTTTCCTCCGTAGGGTGTCTGGGCTCAGCCTTAGAGATAGGGTGAGGAGCTCGGACATCCGGAGGGAGCTCGGAGTAGAGCCGCTGCTCCTTCGCATCAAAAGGAGCCAGTTGGGGTGGTTCGGGCATCTGATCAGGATACCTCCTGGGCACCTTCCTTTGGAGGTTTTCCAGAACGTCCAACTGGGAGGAGACCCCGGGGTAGATCCAGAACTCGCTGGAGGGACTACATGTCCAGTCTGGCCTGGGGACGCCTTGGGATCCCCCAGGAGGAGCAGGAGGGCGTTGCTGGGGAGAGGGACATCTGGAGTGCCCTACTTAGCTTGCTGCCACCGCGACCCCACCCCGGAGAAGCAGCTGATAATGAGATGATGTGTGTGTGTGTGTGTGTGTGTGTGCTAATAAATTTAAGATGGAGCAAATATTTAGGTGCTTTAATTGCATTAATCAGATATTAATCAGATGGAGGCCTGAACGTGACAGAGTCTGGGTTCATAATCTGATTGGTCCACATTAATATGTCCTCATAAAATTGTGCATACATATGCAGATAAATTCTTCATTCTCTTACCAGCGGATGTGAAATTGAAAAACATCCCCCCTACGTTAGTCTGAGGGAGCTTGGTATGTACCAAGCTAAGTCTTAAAAAGCTATTCAGTCAGAAGGTGTCTGAGAATGTCCTAAAATGGCCAGTGGGGCGGGGGGGGGGCATATTTTCCTCTTGTCTTTATTTTGTCTCCATTTTCCTCACCTTTGTCACTTTTGCTTGCCCTCCCTCTCCCTGTCAGGTGATGGCGGCTGCTTTATAGGAACACGGTGGCAGCCTGGAGACGATTAATTAAAGAAATGAAGTCTGCGGGGGACGCCAGGTCTGCCAGAACCCCGGCCCGCCTCCTCATTATGCAGACACACACAGCTAATCCGCTGCAGCCAGGGCCTGCCAAGCGACGGATTCTGGCAACGTGGACGATGCAGGTAGCTGTAATGTCACTGTTGTAGGCTGGATAACCGTGTATATACCCTTTAGCAAGTGATCCTGCACAGAAGACTCCCAGTTACACACTGCTGCCTTTCTCTTTGCTTTGAATTCCCACTTCGATGGGGAATAAAACATTTAGTAGAAAGACAAGCTACCACTTTAGAGCGGTTGAAGCAGGCGTGCGGTGGCACATTATTCAAAACTGACTGTTTATATGCTGAGGGCGGCACGGTGGCGCAGTGGTTAGCGCGGTCGCCTCACGGCAAGAAGGTCCTGGGTTCGAGCCCCGGGGTAGTCCAACCTTGGGGGTCGTCCCGGGTCGTCCTCTGTGTGGAGGTTGCATGTTCTCCCCGTGTCTGCGTGGGTTTCCTCCGGGTGCTCCGGTTTCCTCCCACAGTCCAAAGCCATGTAGGTCAGGTGACTCGGTCGGACTAAATGGCCCTCGGTGTGTGTGTGTCAGCCCTGTGTGATGGCCTGGCGGCCTGTCCAGGGTGTCTCCCCCGCCTGCCGCCCAATGACTGCTGGGATAGGCTCCAGCATCCTCGCCACCCTGAGAGCAGGATAAGCGGTTTGGGTGATGGATGGATAAATAGTAATCAGCGAGTATCTAAACCGTATAGACCATTTTAGTGAGTTTGCTGTGATCTACAGGTTAAAAACCATGTGAAGGTTAAAAACATAGCAGGCTGGCCTCGGCCCTCTGTGATGTAAGCATAGCAGGATAAACACAGCTGCAGGTAACATCAGTAGAAGCTCCATTTGGTTTGGGTTTACCATAGAACCAGCACTGGCAGGACCGTTGACAGTTGTTGGTGCTGGCTCTGTCTGTCAACACTGATAGGTGTGCTGGCACATCTCTCAGCCTACTGATTGGTTCATGAGTCAGACAAGTCTATAAGCTGTATAAAAGGTGTTCTCTTTTCAAAATCCAACAGTTCTGATGAGCGTCTGTGTAGCGTGGCGGTCTATTCCGTTGCCCACCAACACGGAGATCGCCGGTTCGAATCCCCGTGTTACCTCCGGCTTGGTCGGGCACCCCTACAGACACAATTGGCCGTGTCTGCGGATGGGAAGCCGGATGTGGATATGGGTCCTGGTCGCTCCACTAGCGCCTCCTCTGGTCGGTCGGGGCACCTGTTGGGGGGGGGGGACTGGGGGGAATAGCGTGATCCTCCCACGTGCTCCGTCCCCCTGTCAAAACTCCTCACTGCCAGGTTAAAAGAAGCGGCTGGCGACTCCACATGTATCGAAGGAGGCATGTGGTAGTCTGCAGCCCTCCCGGATCGGCAGAGGGGGTGGAGCAGAGACCGGGACGGCTCGGAAGAGCGGGGTAATTGGCCAGAGACAAAGTGGCTTGTATGGCTCATTGCCTGTACACCTGATGCATCATACCATCTATCTGATGGTGTAACACCAGGTTGATCTAGTGGATCCATTAACATATTTCTTCAGTGTCATGTCTCTTACATGGCCCCAGCTCCTCATCCAGGTCATCATCATCTTCATCAGTATCTGTTTCCACCTGCCCCTTCTCTTCTTCCTCCTCTGATCCGTCTTCATCAATCCAGTAGCCAGGTAGTAGCCCTGCAGCATCATAGGAATTACAGAGTGGTCCCACAATGTGTGTGATGAAGGACTCCTGTAGCTTGGCCAGCTGTGGTGAGGAGCGGTCCATGAAGGGGCTGATGGGTAATCCCAGGCTGGGGGTGGGGTGGGGGGGGCAGTTTTGTTTGCGTGTATGATTGGGTCTGGAGTAGCTGGAACATGTCTGTTGATGGACAGTTTCTAGTGTTCTCCTTTTACTCTGATATCCCTCGCTTGTGCATGTTTGTGTGTGTGCAGGTGTGTGTGTGTGTGCTTTCCCCCACACATCAGTGGTGGAAGAAGTATTCAGATCTTTTACTTAAGTAAAAATAGCCATACCACAGTGTATAAATACTTTGTTTCAAATAAAAGTCCTGCATTCAGAATCTTACTTAACTAAAAGTACAAAAGTATTAGCATCAAAATATACTTAAAATAGACAAAGTAAAAGTACTCATTATTGGCCCATTTCAGAATCATACATAATGTTATTGGATGATAACTATTGATGCATGAATGTGTTCATCACTTTAACCTTGCAGCTGGTGAAGGTGGAGCTCATTTGAATTACTTTATATACTGCTGGGTAGTTTAGCCTATCAAAATATATCATAATTTATTAGTTGATTTATAATTTGTATTAAAAATCTAAATCTGCAAATTAACTAGTAACTAAAGCTGTCAAACAAATGTAGTGGAGTAAAAAGTACAATAATTCCTTCTGAGCTGTAGTGGAGTAGAAGTATAAAGTAGCATAAAATGGAAATACTCAAGTAAAGTGCAAGTACCTCAAAATTGTACTTAAGTACAGTACTTGAGTAAATGCACTCAGTTACATTCCACCACTGCCACACAGTATGTAATCCTAGGAAACAGCAATGGTGAGGGACTCATACGAGAAGGAAGGAGTTTTTTTTTTGTACCCCCTCGTACAAACTTCAGTGAGGCTGCAGAGAGAATATATAAGCCCTCTGTATGAAATGAAAACTCGGAATGAATGGTTTCCCTGCTGGTGAGCAATCTTACATGTGCATTTACTGAGGCCTGTACAAGAAAACACCCCCAGCGTAGGCTATCCCACAAGGCCACTTGCCCTTTAATCCCACATTTCAGCCCCACAGGCCTTTTCAGCCACGTTACACATCGTGTGCAGTGTAGCGCCTTGATTCAGATAAGGAAAACCTCCAGAGGGGAAATAAAAAACTTCAGGAAAAAAAAGAAAAGGGAGAAACCTCAGGAGGAGCGACAGAGGAGGTGTTGCTCTTCCAGGGCAGACGGACGTGCAGTGGGCGCCAAGTGGACAGAGAAGTCAAACAGTAACAGATGTACAATAACCATGCAATGAATATAAGTATTCAATGAGCACATTTAGGGGCGGCACGGTGGCGCAGTCGCCTCACAGCAAGAAGGTCCTGGGTTCGATCCCCGGGGTAGTCCACCCTTGGGGGTCGTCCCGGGTCATCCTCTGTGTGGAGTTTGCATGTTCTCCCCGTGTCTGCGTGGGTTTCCTCCAGGGGCTCCAGTTTCCTCCCACAGTCCAAAGACATGTAGGTCAGGTGAATCGGCCGTACTAAATTGTCCCTAGGTATGAATGTGTGTGTGTGTGTATGTGTGTGTGTGTGGGCCCTGTGATGGCCTGGCGGCCTGTCCAGGGTGTCTCCCCGCCTGCTGCCCAGTGACTACTGAGAGCAGGATAAGCAGTTTGGATGATGGATGGATGAGCACATTTAAAAAATATATGTAGATATTTTCATTTTGTTCATTTCATTTCGTTTTTTTTTCTTCATTCTAGTAAAGTGAGCCAATCATAAAATGTATTCATCACATGTGACTTTATTGTGGGCAAATGAGATATTTCCATATGACGTGTTTACATGCGTTTACATGTGGCTGCCAAGTAGGTCAAGGTCACTTCAAAACCTCCAAGTCTAAGCTCCCAGAATACACATTAAAGAAAAGTAGTTTAATTATTTATATATTTAGGTAGCACGCTGAATTAAAATTAAACCAATACAGTTCACCAAATATAGATGTAAATGAATGAATAATAAAATCAGCTCAAAACAAGAGTGCAAGTGTTGTTATTAAATGTCTCGAAGATGACATAAACTCTCCCGTTCAGGGATTCTTAAGTTCTGCATCCATCCAGATCTAAACATGCAAATTCACTTCAGCCATGGCTGTTATTAACTAATTTTGATAAAAGCAAAGACTATGTATTAACTAATAAAGAGGTTAAATGAGACCACTCAACCAAACGAATAAAATAAAGTATAATAAAATATAAAGTATTCTGATAAAAAATGAACAACAGTGTGAAACAGACAGTCAGTGAATGAGTTGGTGGGATGAACAGTAATTCTGATACGGCAGGGATGACCGCTGTCAGGTTTCGGTTTTATCTTGCAGCAGAGAACACATGTTAAAGGAATTCCAGTCACTCAGTTCTCACATTTCACCACTCGCTCCTCCATGTGGGTTGGTGTTACCTCTGACATGGAGAGGTGATGGTGAAAGGTCCTCTGGTGACTCGTGTTTAGTCATGCTGGTTTGAAAGAGTTCTTCTTTAGTAGCTTGCAGACACACACTTCATGACAGTAATCTGCCATGACAAGTCAGGTTAAAAATGTCACATATGAAGATGCTCTACCTCTTTTTAATAAAACATTATTAGCTGTTGTTTCTCCTTATAATTTTTGTGACATTTTGACTGGAAGTACCTGAAAGGAGCAGTGCAGCTGAAAACATGTATCGCCATAATGAACAATTGATCATTTGATATTTTTTTATCAAGTTTTAGTTTAAGTATTGTAGTATTACAGCATCCTGACATGAGACAGTTGGCTTATTCAGGTCTAGTGTAAGGTAACTCATCCTGCAAGGGGGAGAGGTGGCCTGGGGCTCAGCTAGCATGGCCGAGGCCTGATGGCACCATCAGGAAGTCCCCATAGGAAACCTCTGATCTTGCAAGAAAATATAATGTTGACTGGACGGCCAATTACGACAAGAGAAGAACTATAGAAATGCATTTTTTAAAATCTCTTTTGAAGGAAGATGTTCTTGCACGTTGTAAAATCACTGTATTTAAAATCTCTTTTCATCAGTGTCACTGTCTCCAAACCATATAACATAGCTGGTCTCACAAACCATCTTGTAAACCTTCCCTTTAACGCTTGCTGGTACCCTTCTGTTGCAAATCACTCCTGACACGCTTCTCCACCCACTCCACCCTGCCTGGACTCTCTTCTTCACCTCTCTTCTGCACTCCCCGTTACTTTGGACAGTTGACCCCAAGTATTTAAACTCATACGCCTTTGTCACCTCCACTCCTCGCATCCTGACCATTACACTGTCCTCCCTCTCATTCATGCATAGATATTCTGTCTCGCTCCCACTGACTTTCATTCCTCTTCTCTCCAGTGCACACCTCCACCTCTCCAGGCTCTCCTCAACCTGCACCCTACTCTCACTACAGATCACAATGTCATACGCTAACAGCATAGTCCACGAAGACTCCTGCCTGATCTCGTCCATCAACCCGTCCATCCCCACTGCAAACAAGAAAGGGCTCAGAGCCGATCCTTGATGTAATCCCTCCCCCAACTTGAACCCATCTGTCATTCCAACCGCACACCTCACCACTGTCACACTGCCCTCATACATATCCTGCACCACTCCTACATACTTCTCTGCAACTCCCAACTTCCTCATACAATACCACACCTCCTCTCTCGGCACCCTGTCATATGCTTTCTCTAAATCCACATTCCAGGCCTTTCACCTTTCCTGTTAGCCACTAATATTGTCCTGTTGAACAGGTAAATGAAATGTTTACATCACCCCTTTAAATCAAAAGAAATTACCCACACAAACAAGGAGCATGTCTACTGAGACTGAGGTGGTAATATTTAACATTTTTGGTCAGATGACAAAATTAAATTAATCAGAATAATAGGCGTCATGTGAAGGTGGCTGTTTATTTTACACACCAAATTTACATTTTAGCAAGGTTTTAGACATTCACGATTTTCACATTGACTGCTTTGTGAATTTGATCGGATCAGGAACACGAATCTGGCCTGAGAAACTCCATCATATGCTCTGATCCCGTCCATCTGTCATACTACACCCCAAACCGAAATGTTCAGCATTAGAGAAGGAAAAGAAAGCTGCTTTGTTTGACATTGGATTCCTACAATGAATGCGTTCTCTGCATGTAACCCATCCAATTGCATAGGAGCAGTGGGAAGCTGCAGCACCCGGGGACCAACTCCACTTCTTTCCATTGCCTTGCTCAGGGGCACAGACAGGAGTATTAACCCTAACATGCATGTCTTTTTGATGGTGGAGAGGAGCGCCCAGAGAAAACCCACGCAGACACGGGGAGAACACGTAAACTCCACACAGAAAGCTCCCGAGAAGGCCTGGGGTTCGAACCCAGGACCTTCTTGCTGTGAGGCAACAGTGTTAACCACTGCGCCACCGCGCCACCCATTATAAAGGCTATAGGCTGATGTTCTGCAGCTTAGCAGCCGTTGCGTCCATGGACTCATCCACGGATACAGTGAGAGGCGGATTCACCTGGACTACAGGGTTGTGTTTTTCATTTATTCTGCTGTTCATTGTGACACTGCAATGATAATAAAGGTGACACAGTGCCACCGCTCTATGAAAATGTGCAGAACCGTGCCTTTCAGAGGCGTTTTACAAACACAGATTTGTAATGGGGTGTGTGGGTGTATCAGTTTGTCCGCGGCAGTAAATGACAAACAAAATAAAAATTACAGGCACACTGAGGCTCTCTCGCAGGTCATTACTCTCCGTAATCATTCCAGACACAGTCCGCCGCCGAAACACCAACAGGAGGGGAAACATGTCAGTGTATATTCCTTCCAAAGTGACTTTGATTTATATCCATTGTTGAATAATTTAATCAGCGTACTCCCAGACAGAACATAATCCCTGTGATGAATTTCATTGTTTCTGTCGATTTGTATAGTAATGAATGTCTTGAGTGAATTCATAGCCCTGGAGGCTAACTTTGCGTTATGAATGTTAATAATTCATGCGAGATTACATTAACTTCTCGTTTTACACCTGGATCCACCATCTGCGACTTAAACCCTGCCACACATGACTGAGGAATGAGAACATATTATTACTATGACTGTAATCAATGCTGACCACTTACAGTATTGATGGTGGGTATATCGAGTTTGTGTTCTTGAAGGATAGGCAGATGTTTTATGACAGACAAGCTAATCATGGACTGGCTTGATTAAAGCACCAAAAGCCCAAACCTGTTTCTTGGCAGTGCAGTTAGTCTCACGATGGAGTCACATCGTGTCTCCGGAATACCTGACTGACCATTTTAACGCCTCAAAGACCCTGGCCGCTTTAAAAAAGAAAAAAGACTGGCCTTCAAACGTGTCCGCTCAGAAAGGCCTCGTTCCTTTTTGGACTGCTAACTCCTCGGGCGGTGTGTTGGCGAGAATCTGGCGATACGATACATATCACGATACAGGGTCACGATTCAATATATCGCGATATATTGCGATACTGTAAGAGAGGCGATATATTGTGGTTTCATCGGCCTGTGTTCTTTGTGCTTACGGTACTTCCTGTCTCAGTTTACGTTGTTGGGTTGGAGTGGAAGAATCAAATGGCTGAAGACAGATTACAACACTGTTATCTAGCGGTGTCCGAAGTGTCAGGAGTGATTTACTGCAGAAGGGTACCAGCAAGAGTTAAAGGGAAGGTTTACAAGATGGTTGTGAGACCAGCTATGTTATATGGTTTGGAGACAGGGGCACTGATGAAAAGACAGGAGGAGGAGCTGGAAGTGGCAGAGATGAAGGAGGACAGGATTAGGAACGAGTATATTAGAGGGACAGCTCAGGTTGGGCGGTTTGGAGACAAAGCAAGAGAGGCGAGATTGAGATGGCTTGGACATGTGTGGAGGAGAGATGCTGGGTATATTTGGGAGAAGGATGCTGAATATGGAGCTGCCAGGGAAGAGGAAAAGAGGAAGGCCAAAGAGGGGGTCTATGGATGTGGTGAGGGAGGACATGCAGGTGGCTGGTGTGACAGAGGAAGATGCAGAGGACAGGAAGAGATGGAAACGGATGATCCACTGTGGCGCCCCCTAACGGGAGCAGCCGAAAGCAGTAGTAGTAGTACTAGTAGTAGTAGTATTAGTAGTAGTGTAAGGGCGCTCAGATAGTCTATAAGTACAGGGCGCATACACTCTAAGGATGGAACACGCCTTTTCTAGTCGAAAACACCGACACGTAGACCACCGGAACACTTCCGGGTACCTTGACAACAGGACGCCAGGAGAGGGGGATAGAAAACCCAAGCCGCCAAGCTTCACTGTATTAGATACGCAGCCTAGCCGTAGCTACGATGCCCAAAAGTTGCTGTGTGGTGGACTGTACTGTTAACAAGAAAAACAACCCAAATATTCGTTTTTTGTATTGCCTAAAAGGCAGAAGGAGGGAGAAAAACGATTGAAATGGCTCCAGGCGATCAGAAGGAAAGACAAGGATGGACAACTTTGGGATCCTGACAGCAAACATGTTTACGTCTGCGGTCTGCACTTCATCACTGGTAATGTTAGCTAGTTTAACTAGCTAATAATAGGTTGCGTCTATTCTACATTTTATAATCACCAAAATGTCAAGTTAGAATGCCAATAGATCAGTGGGCCCAGATGGGAAAACGAATTAAGTCAGTATAATAGGCTAGCTACATTGAACGAGATGTAGCCGAGTTAGCTAGGCTACAACCCGCATAATGTTGGCTACACTGTAGTCTCCCTCGCCAGACTCCCTTCAGCTACACTGTAGCAGCTAGATGTGAAACTTAGTTGCGGGGTAGGTTGATTCATCCCCCTCTTCCCCTCCCCTTGCCTTCCCTCCTCCACTCATATTTTCTAAGACCCGCTCTGGCCCCTCCCTCACTTCCTCCCCTTCCCCTCTCTCTCCCTCCCTGGAACAGTTTGGTCTGGCGCAGGTTGAGCCGGTGGCTATATGGAATTCCACAGTTAGCTAAACCTGTCTGAATGGGATCACATTCTTCAAACCCATATGTATTTTTATCCATTAAAAATCATAAAATGGTCCCTCCCCCCTGAATATTTGGTCACGTGCTCAACTTTGTTTATCTTTCCTAGAAACAAGGGGTAACTACCCCGGTCTCCCTTACCCAGTTAAAATGCAAACATTGTTAACACATTATTAGTGTCATCCTTATTGAGTAGTATATCGTGCATCATTGTATGCAGTCATGTGTAATCCAGTAAAAAGTAATAATTGAATAGAATGCAAACATTTGTTGACAATGTAGCCTAGTTCCTATGTCTTTTCCCCATGGCTGCTCTAGGTCATGATGTGTGACTTAATTTTTGCCTTTTATCATTTCAGGGTGTAATGCATGAGTGGGGTTATTAACCCATTCCCCCGTTCGATTGAAAGGACACTGGCCACCACCGATACTGCGAATTTTTCGCAAATATCGGTTCTTGTCCGCAGCAGCCAATGTAGCAACATAGTTAGCCATTTAAACCGTGTTCAAACTTGCCGGCTTCTATCCCCCTCTAGCGCCCCCCCCCCCGCTCTAACGTTCGAACGCGGAAGTGCAGTGGTCTATCCCCCTCTAGCGCCCCCCGCTCTAACGTTCGAACGCGGAAGTGCAGTGGTCTATACCTAAGGCCTACATTTCCCACAATCGTTGCGCGTCGTTTTCCTTTTCCGCCGGAAGTTAAAGACCGCAAACAACATGGC